>NW_008668602.1:30250-31183 GCF_000695815.1 Acanthisitta chloris
AACCACAATAGAATACATACCATTGGCTACCCCCACACTGCAACCCAGGACAGTAGACAAAAAAATAGAGGTGATGAGAACACTGCAAATTTGACCAACACAGAGTGAAAAGAAACTCAAAACCCAGAAAGCAGCTGTAATCGTGCAAGCTGCATCGCTGGGAAGAGAATCATGAGCCACTGACAATGATCTTAAGGATCTGTGCTTGAAGTGTGAATACTGTGCTAAAGACTATGAATAGACAAATTTCCTTTAATAAAAGTGACAAAACAACATTAACAGATTAACAGAACTACACTTCCACCACACAGGTTTAAGTAGCAGTTTTTGAGGTGGAGCTGCTTTCCTACCACACACTTGATGCAGTGTTTTACAGTATTAGAATCACGTATACAATTCCAAACGATAAGCAAGCCCAAATAAAGCAATTCTCAGACATGCAACCAGAAGGAATCCCTGATTCATTTAGCTTTACGCATATGTCGTTCTGTGCTCATTAAAAACTCACTAATTTTCTATAGTCTTCCTCCATGAGTCTCAGAAGCAAAATGAATGCAATCCACAGTGCATAAACAAAGAAATGATTGCATGTCTGTAATCCTTGGCTGGAATAAATTTGTCTCTTCCTGGAAAACAGGCAGTCGAATACAGGTATTACATGCGCAAAACTTTCTGAACATGAATCAGTGCTTTAGTATACTCTCCAACTACTTATGAAATGATTGTTCTCATTAAGGCAAATATAACCATCAAAACAAATACAACATTTGAGTGCTGTTTGGAACACAAGCATTTGAAATAGATCTAATTTATTCCAATAATTATTATCAATATCTTACTGCTTTTAAGCTACCGAAATTGGTTCTTCGGGTGAAATGAAACAATCTTCCCCAAATGCCAGTTCTGAAGATCCTTAGTGTAACGGCAGAGCGG
>NW_008668602.1:31201-38888 GCF_000695815.1 Acanthisitta chloris
ACCACCTACTGACTCAAACACTAATTACCGGCCCCTGAAGAGTATTTTTCTAGGGGGTTTTTTTCCTGTATTTACCGTCATTGTTACTATCCAAATCTTCTCAGCTGCTGTGGCCAATATACCAAAGGCTATTTCTCCAAAACATTATGTTCTTAAAAAGATATAATCAATTTTAAACTGATAATCTGATATGATCTGTATCTAGCATGTTGAAAAACAACTGGGATTTGTATGGCATTTACAAGTTGCTTTGCACTCCTCTGCTACTTGGAGGGCACAGAGGCACCTTCAGAAAGCCAGACGCTGTTTTTAACATTGTCATCTTACTTGTAGAGTAGAAGTACTCTCAAAGCTAGCAGACAAGACCAAAGATCTCATCTGGGTTTTTCAGCTGCTCTCTTGCACCTAGATCAATGCCAGCATTTTTTCTTGTCTATTGACACATCTCTTCACCAGGTAATTGTCAGCTTCCAGCTCCCAAGTGGGTAGTGTGTTGGAGTACTTGCCTTGAACTTTGAAACCAGCATTTTAAGTACCTCTTTCCTAGTATTCAGATCCTTATGCTTCAGCACTATAAAAAGGGTGACATCTCAAATAGATTAAATTCTTGAATGTACCGTGAACTCTGGCAGATGAACAGTGGAAACAGAGCTCTGTGAAAGAAGAGCTGCCTCATAAAATGATAACAAAAGAGCTGCTGAAGGAGATCGGCTTCAGTAGTTCCACTGCATATGGATTTGTTCTGTTTTCAGGCTTTAAAGAAAGTAATATTCTGTTGGTTAAGCCTCTCAGTACAAACGTTTTTAACACATAAGCAAAAACATTGCATTGAAGAATTAGATCCATATGCCTATCATCTGAGCAATTATTAAATTGTGCCATGCACAGGAGATTAAATGCTAGAGGCAAACAATAACAGCTGTCCTGCAGATTCCAACTCACCAGGCTTTTACACAAAATTGCTGGAAATGGCACAACTACTCAACTATCTTTAATTCCTAAATGAGAAATTTTTACTAAGCCTGAGGTGCACAGTAGCCCATGTTGATATTTTGTACATATATATGTATATTTGCATTTCAACAGAATAAAATAACACAGATACTTCAGAGCTCACAGCAACACAACAGAGCACCATACAGACAAAGAGGACGGAACAAGGAACACTGCTTAAATTGAACTATTTCTATGCAATGTCATCTGCAGATAATGACACAGGGAAGTATTTTAGTCTGTTAATCCGTTGCTGATACTTCAGTATTTTAATGAGCCTGAGGCTACCAGGAATTTTGAAATTCCAAATTTCAAAAATTTCATAGAATGGTTAGGTCCAGAAGGGACCTTAAATTTCATCTCGTTCCAACTCTCCTGCCACGGCAGAGGGAGGAAAGGGGAGAACACGTATTTATCTTGTTTCAACTCTCCTGCCATGGCAGAGGGAGGAAAGGGGAGAACACGTCCCTGGGTGGGCTTGAACCACCAACCTTTCGGTTAACAGCCGAACGCGCTAACCAATTGCGCCACAGAGACTCCCTTAGCACACTAATCTTCATAATAAAAAATAATTTTCCTTCCCAAAATACCTTCCTAAAAATACCTTCCTAAAAATATTGATTTCAAGTAGCAGAGACTTAGTGCAGAGATGTTAAAGGAGAATATTGCCATCACATGGCATCTGTATTGCTGGCAGCTGGAAGAGAAGGCTACAAATGCTCCACAACACTGCTTGGATAGAGGCTGTGTAGGCTTCCAAAGACTGCTCCATAAATATAAAGCATTCTGAATTTTAAGACTGCACATCTGGGAGCATAAGGGGAAACCAGTAAGAGGAACAATGTGAAAAATCATAGACTCATGATAGAATAATAGAGTTTTAGGGGTTGGAATGGACCTTACAGATCACCTAGTCCCAACCTTCCCTGCCATGGGCAGGGACACCTCCCACTAGACCAGGTTGCTCAAGGCTTCATCCAACCTGGATGTGAACACTGTTGGGGTTGAGGCATCTACAACCTGTGCCAGCATCTCACCACCCTCACAGGAAAAAGACCTTTTCCTAATATCTAATCTAAATTTCTCCTCTTTCCATTTAATACATTACCCCTTGTCCTGTCACTGCAGCTCCTAACAAAGAGTCCCTCTCTGGCTCCCTTGTAGCCCCTTCAGATACTGAAAGGCTCCTATGAGGTCTCCACACAGTCTTCACTTCTCCAGGCTGAACAGCCCCAACTTTCTCCACCTGTCTTTGTAGGGAAGTTGCTCCAGTCCTCTTATCAACTTCGTGGCCTCCTCTGGACTTGTTCCAACAGTTCCATGTCCTTCTTACATTGAGGGCATCAAAACTGAGCACAGTATTCCAGCTGGGGTCTCACAAGAGCAGAGTAGAGGAGGAGAATCACCTCCTTTGACCTGCTGCCCACACTCCTTTTGATACAACCCAGGATGCGATTGGTTTTTGGGCTGCAAGCACACACTGCTGGCTCATGGGGAGCTCATCCACCATCACCCCCATATAGGATGTTGCACTTCATTTTGTTGAACTTCATGAGGTTTACATTCACCCACCTCATGTTTTCATCAGCACTTCAAAATGAAGTGTTGACAACAAAAGAATAATGAAACTTGACAAGGAACTAACAGTGACTGCCATTTTCCCTCAACCAGGAGTCAAGAAAAGAGGGGAAAATAGAAAGAAAAATGTACCTGCATATCAAGAAACTCATCTAAACTGGAAATTCATAACCCATAACCTTGATGGATACAAAGCTTTGAGGATGAGAATCTAAGCAGCTGAAAGCAAAATAGATTTGCATTAGTGAGCCAAGTGGAGCCCCAGCCCAGGCTCAGGACTGTAGCTGCACAGTGACTACACACCCCATGATACAGAAAGGTGCAGCCCCTTGACTGTCCTTAATGAAAGAGGACAGATGACTCACATATTTAGAATCTGCCTATTTCCCTTTCCTGAAATGAAAACACTGTTAAGCCTCATGTTATAGAACAGCAGATGTACTTATCTCTTAGTGATAAAGCTAAATATGGCCTTTGTACATGTGATTTCAGAACTACTTAATATCAGCTTGCTTTTAGTACAGACTATTGAGGAACAATTCACTTAATATCAGCTTGATTTTAGTACAGACTATTGAGGAACAATTTTTATAACTATTACAAAATTAGAAACCTGTAAAAGCAGTAATTTGTGATGGAATTTCCAAGATCTTACAGGGTTGAGTGCATACTTGTTTCAGGTTTGACAGTACTCAGGCTACACCGCTTGATTGAACAAGTCCACTGAGAAAAAACTTCATACCCTCTGTACTCCCTCTTCATTAATAAATGCAATCAAATATTTGCAGTAGGTGGCTGCCATGCATGCACACGCTGCATGGAAACTTGATGCTTAGGGAAAAATTGATTGCCATTATGAGGCTGAAAACTCAGCAATTAAAATGTCTGATGCCATCATTTGGCAAGTATACAAAAGCTGCCGAAGCAAAAGCTACACTACTGAAAATACTGCACTGCCCAGGAATGTGTTGGAAAAACAGCTTTATTCCTGGAATTAAAATATGACCAGAGCAATCTGGCAATGCTGCACCTTTTAAATAAGAAGTTATATGGTTTGGGGTATGGCAGATCCAACTGATTAATTATTCAACAATTAACTTGTAAGTTAATGTAGAGAATATTTCCGTTAGTATATAACTAACAGTAAGTTCCTTATGAACGTATGAACACTTTCCTCATGAAACTTACAGATTAGAGGTAAGTCATAATTTTCCTTCCAGCTCTGGCGCTTACATTCCTTGCTAAATATACTTGCGAAAAATTAATTTCACTCTTAATAAACATATAAAAAGTTGCGCTGGTTTTGGCTCGGATAGTGTTAATTTTCTTCACAGGAGCTAGTATGAGGCCATGTTTTTGATTTGTGCTGAACACAGGGTTGATAATACAGAGATGTTTTTGTTATTGCTGAGCAGAGCTTACACAGAGCCAAAGCCTTTTCTGCTTTCCGTACCGCTACACTGGTGAGGAGACTGGGGGTGCATGGGAACCTGGGAGGAGATAGACCTGAGACAGGTGACCCAAACTGACCAAAGGGATGTTCCATACCATATGACATCATGATCAATATATAAAGTGGGGAGAGGAAGGAGGAAAGGGGAGATGTTTGGAGTGATGGTGTTTGTCGTAGCCATTACACATGATGGGTCTTTGCTCTCCTGGAGATGGCTGAACACCTGCCTGACCATGGGAAGCAGTGAATGAATTCCTTGTTTTGCTCTGCTTGTGTGCACAGCTTTTGCTTTCCCTATTAAACTTTCTTTATCTCAACCTACAAGTTTTGTACCTTTTACCCTTCCA
Organism: Acanthisitta chloris; assembly: GCF_000695815.1. Taxonomy (NCBI): domain Eukaryota; kingdom Metazoa; phylum Chordata; class Aves; order Passeriformes; family Acanthisittidae; genus Acanthisitta; species Acanthisitta chloris. The sequence continues at coordinate 35,573 of NW_008668602.1, forward strand.
CTGCTCTCCCTGATTCCACTGGAGGGGGAGTGAATAAACGGCTGTGCTGGGGTTGGTTGCTGGCTGGGGTTAAATCATGATAAAACTCCAAATGGAAAATATCACATGAGAATGCCCTACTATTCCTCTGACTGTGCGGGAAAATAACACATGGGAATGCCCTACTATTCCTCTGACTGTGCATATTTAAATATCAGCTCTCTGTAATAGCAGACTTTATATTATAGCAGCCACTTCATCTGTTCTTACATGCTTCCAGTCCTTGGGATTGCCTTGGGCCTTTGGCTGAGGACAGCAGCTGAAACTCCAGAACCTACATATGGCTGTAATGCTGAAAACAGGGAAGTCTGAAAACAGGAGAAACGAGATCTACCATGAACTAAACTTATCAGCAAACTCACATGTGCATGCCAGGTTTGACTCATGGCACGAAGTTCTCCTTCCATTTACACTGAGCCTGCCAAATGAAGTCAGGCAGTAGCAAAGGAAGAATTATCTTATCTAAATTATACCTGTGTAAATTACACCTGTCCAATTTAAACTTATTTTCTAAATTGAACAGAAAGTAGCCATTCCTCACTGTAAGTCATTCACCCTATTCTAACTTAAATTACCAGCACCTAACTTGCACCAGTTCTGCAGAGGAAGGGCAATGATCAGTTTAAAATAGATTGGTTCACTATGAGTGAGTGAAGTTAGGTGAGATGAACCTCATTGTCCCTGACTGCTTTATTAGACTGACTCATAGGGGAAATAGTGCAGCCACAAACCACAGTGACGACTGTCATCCGTGACCACACAAAACACTGCAGTCTCTTACAAAAATAATTCCGTTCAGTCAAGGCTACACTTGAAGAAAATAGAAATGTGAATTTCCTCCAGAGACACTTTAATATTCATAGACATTATCCCATGCGCACAGCAGTGTCACATCTCCTCTGCCTCTCAAAGGAATTGCCTCTCTGTTCTCTGGGACTTCTCTCGGTGGCTGCTCTAGGTGCTCCTCTCCCACTGACGGCCCTTGGTGCTTCCAGCAGAGCAAGCAGAAAGGCAACCGAAGCTGCAACATTTGCGAAACAAAAGCTGAGGTTTGACTGATCAGAGGAGCTAGCAGACTTCTGGGTTATTTCCAGTGCACTAAGTTCATCAGCAGGTGGGAAAATAAAGTGGGTATGAAATTTACAAAGCTGCTTCTAACTAATAATAGCTCATGTCTAGAGTTGGCTTAATAGGGTACTTAGCAATCCCTAATTAGCCTTTTATATCAGACCTTTACATGTAGTGGTTTTGGTGTGCATTACTTAGGCGTATGTAATGATGCCAAATTCAATTAGCTTGTGAAAAATAAGGAGGTACCTGTAAGAAGCAAGACTGCACGTGTGCAGACCATTTCCTAACTCATGGCACTTCAGCCAAAAGCTTCTGTTTGAATGAAGGAGAACACCTAAGCCACACCTCCAGAGAAGCAAGGAAACAGAAGCAGATGTCTTGCTCACATCCATGTTAATATTTAATATACAAAGGGGAATTACATTAATGAAGATAGTCAACCTGCAGCAGCATCAGTAGCATTTGCACGGTTCTAAAATAACTGAGATGAAATCCACACAATGAGTTCTCATGCATCGCTGGAGGCCAGTGTTAGGGCTTCATGGCAAATGAGGACTGCCCAGGGAATTCAGGGGCAGGCAGCAGATCTGAAAGAGCTCTCCAAAGACTGCAGGACAGAGTTCCTCTCTCTGGGGATTGTAATTTTCTGAGATATCTACAAACACAAGTATGACTATTTTGAAAATGTTTTAGTTCCTGCTGCTCTTTCAGAGGAAGAAGCTGATTTAGTTGAAGACCCCTGAAATTCTCCAGAAAGACTATCTTGCAGTAGAGAGCTGAATTCTACTTTGATTTTGAGAGAAAAAAAATTTCCCTGCTTAAGCATTGCAGCCACTCTGAGAAGCTGAGTCAACACCCTGGGAGCTCCAAGGGAACTCCATGCTTTCTGCATCTACACTCCTTACAGTAATAGTGTTAATTAGGGTAAGTTTTGAGGAGCAGCACCCACAGTCACAAATGCACCTGGCAGACTCGCCACACTGCCCACAAACTTAACACAGTTACACTGCAGAGTGAGACAGGCTAGAGTAAATATGTTTTGGTTGGATGCAAAATCTCACTTGTTCACGATCAGATGTTACAAAAACAAATGAAGAAGAGCATCTGTGGTCCTCAATGGCTGCAGGAGAGAAACATTTCATAAGACTGTTAGGAATCATTAATGAGCAACAATGCAAAAAACTACAGAAAATATTCTAGTGAATGCTTTCAGTTAGATAAGGTGTCAAAAATGTCTAAGTTGCTTCTTAAAGCACAAAATGCATGTGAAATGAGGACAAAGCAAGCTAAGCACTAACAGGAATGTTTTAACAAATGATAAAAGTTTGTTCACAGTAAGAAAATTTGGAAATTCTTGGCGTTTTGAATGATGCATGAGCACAAAATAAATCGTCAATGGGAGTTTTTCATTTGTGGAGTAAAAGAATCCATACTACGACCAGAATCTGGGGGGCTGGTTTGTTTAGATTTTTGTTGTTGTTGCTTGGTTGATTTTGTTTGGAGTTCTTAGAAGAACATAACCTAGTAACTACACATCTGTACACTTGGGAGTTTACCTGGTACAGGGCTGGTGAAATGAAAAACCCAGATAATTCATGACTTTCTCTGTTCATTTTCTTAGGCCAGTCCTAATGAAAAGAGTTCTGCTGGATCTGAGGGAACGTCTAGCACGGTAAGTACTTCAATCATGACCCCAAGGCTTGACAACTGCTCACTGTTTATTTCCCTTGTTTATGTGAATACACACTGCACACTTTTCCTAGGTTTTATATTTGTTTATATGGTTTATATATGGTTGCTCTGACTTGTAGAAATGTGTTTGCTGTGCCAGCCTGTCCTGTTCCAGGCCTGTTCTGCTGCAGCTCCTCAGCCCCAGTGCTGGAATTCCCAGCCCAGATTTGCTGCCCCACACCTTTCCCCAGGTACAACTCAGGCAGTTGCCTGTGGCAGAACTGGATTTCAGCGATCATTTTTGTCAGATTTGTTAAAATCTCAGCCATCATTTCACTCCCAACACACACCTTCCCCACCCCAAATCCAGGCAGATCTGTGCATGTGGCTGTTTCCCTGCACACCCTGTCACCCGAGGGAGTGAGCATCTCCCAGCCAGGAATGTTCTATTCCAGGGTGGTGAGACACTGGCACAGGTTGCTCAGGGAGGATGTGGGTGCTCCAGCCTGGGCAGTGTTCAGAGCCAGGCTGGATG
>NW_008668603.1:0-10928 GCF_000695815.1 Acanthisitta chloris
CACCTGTCCCTCCTGCAGCCCCCAGAGCCTGCGGCCAGAGTGGCCACTGTGCCCATCCCTCTGCTCAGACATCCTGCAAATAACCACACCACCAGCGAAAGGAAAACCAAAGGATGACTCGAAGCATTATCCATTACAAGGAAACTCCCTGAATAAAACATAATTGCAGGCATTTACCTCATATAATGTTATCTTTCTAAAAGCAGCGACAACCTGTTTGTTCAGAGGATACACAGAGAAATTTTGGCCTGATGAATATAGGCAGTAAAACACAGGAGGTAAAAGGTTTGTTAATTTTCTCAGTGATTTCGTTGCCTTCTTCAATTTGTAGCTTGTTTGTGCTGTGCTGAGGCTCCATGAGAAGCATTTATACGAAATCCAGACTCTTGCTGCTTTGTTTTGGTCAAAAGAAACATGGAGCTGAACCCTGCAGTATATTTGTGTGCTCTTTCTCAGGTTCAGAACTCTAGAAACTCTGCCCCTGGAGACATCCTCCCCTCACACAGAGCACCCTCACTCTGCCCAGCCCGTCACCCCAGCGTGGCTGGCAGGGGGAGGAGAAGTCAGAGTCAGCCTGAGCAGTGCTCCACTCAGGGACAGGTTACTGGTGGACTTGGCAGCACTGGGTAATGACTGGACTTGATGGTCTTGAGGGCTTTTCCACACTAACCATTCTGTGATCCTAAGGTGTAACACCCTTCTCTTCTCCCCCACCAAGAAAGCAGGCATAGGGATGAAAAGGAGATGGGGTTTTCCTATTTCTGCTTCCAGATGATTTCAAGGTATGGATGCACTCGCTCGGGGAGGTGTGACCTTTAGCTCCCATTTGTCCAGGCAGCAGCCAACTGATGGCAGCAAATAAAACAGCTCCGAGATCCGCACCTCGCTCCCTCCTCGGGTAGCACAGGGTGCTGAGAGCAGGGTCTGCCACTCAACACATCTTCCCCTTCTACTGGAATGACAGTGCTGGGGCCCTAAAATCAGCCCTAACTGACCCGTGACCTCCAGTGGCACGTCACACTCACTGTGGGGGCTGGTTCAGGTTCACTTAGCAGTTTTCAGAGAATCACTGAATCTCCTGAGCTGGAAGGACCCACAATGATCACCAGTCCAACTCCTGCACAGACACCCCAACAATGCACCCTGTACCTCTTGGGGCCAGTTTTAATCCTCTCTTTTTCATATTCCAAAACAAGATCAAAGATAGAAATAAAATCAATAGAAGTTCCAAAGCACTAAACCCCCAATATATGGTGAATTTAACAGATAAGTTTGTTTAGGGACAGAAACTCTCAGACCCACTGAAGGGCTTTGGCACTGGCTGATACAAAGCACAAGGTGCCACATCTGCCTTTAACATCATGAAAACAACAGGCTGAATGTTTCCTTTGGGATAGCTTTCCTCCTTTCTTGCATTCAGCCGCACTGAAAGTGAAGAGGAATCATTAACAGTGTGTGCTATTGCCACATTCCTAATACACACAGGCCCTGGAGTGGGAAGAAGGTGTTGAGGGAAGTCATGACTAAAGAACAGTTTCTATTGTGTATTTTAGCACTCCTCGGCACAATTCAGGGTCAGTGTACCTACCCAGGGTGTCCCACACTGCTGCCATTCCAACACTCTCACCTGCCTCAGGCAGAGCAGACTGAGCTGCTGCTGAGGCAGGTGAGAGGTGAATGGCCCTTTGATACCACTGGCAATACTCTCCTGCCCTTCTGCCAGTGCAATGCATTGTTCACTGCTGTCTCTCACTCCACACTCCTCTCTCAGTGCATCTTCAAGAAAATACTTTAGAAGACAGACAGATCCTACTACTCCGTGTCCAAAGGGAAAACCACTGGTGCAGAGATTACCTCATTGGTTTATTTACCACATTGCTATTTCCTTGTTCCTCCATATTCATCAGAATAAGAAACACAACATAGTGTTCTGTTGGATTAACTGAGACATCAAACACACCTTTCTGTGGTCCTATCTCTCCTCCACAAGCTCCTGGCATTGCAGCATGTAGCCAATGAAATAAGAAAGCAGATTAGATATGATTCAGCTCAAAGCTACTCTGATGAAAATCCAACAAAGGAATCTAACTTATTCCAGATACTCTGTCACTACCTCTCCACCTCCTGCTGCCAAGAGCTGCAGTGCCAAAGACTGATGGAAGATTTGAAAACCCCAACACACCAGCACTGTCTGGTGCAGCAGATACGTTGGTGTGGTGGCACCACCTGCCCTGCAGCCCCAGGTGATCTGCAGCCCCAGGTGATCTGCAGCCCCAGGTGACCTGCAGCCCCAGGTGACCTGGCTGGAGATCGGCCACGGCTGAGATCTGAAAAAGAAGAGGTCTGAAAACCAGCTGGGGTTTTCCCCATCCCATCCAGTGTTCTCCTTTCTCTCCATTTTTACAGAGATCCTCTATGCAGGTGTGTTCATTCATGACCTGCTCCTGTTCTGTGTGAGCTTCTATCTGCTGCTCCCTGATGGAGAGATGGATTCAATGATTCACTGGACAATTTTTCTCAACAGACTTTCACGTTTTCCTCCTGCCACTAATTTTTCAGAGAACTTTGTTTTGTCTTTCTTCTAAATATACAAATGCAATGACACTTCATTTTGAAGGTGTGAGTGGGGAAGGAAACAGGACAAAGAATGTAAAATCTTCAATGTTTAGGCTTATTGAAAGAATTTTCAAACCTCACACTAATTAGTTGCTTTAAATCACGGAAGTTAAAAAAGCAATTACATGGAATGATAAATTGCTTTTTCAGATGGTTTGCAGGTGATTGCTTTAAATCACAGAAGTTAAAAAAGCAATTGCTTTTTCAGATGGTTTGCAGGTGTCACATCTGAGTGAGGAATGCACAGCACAGGTGAGCTGCTCCCTTGTGTGTGGGGCAGGAGGAGCTTCCCTTTCCTTGCTCTCCTCTCTACAGCACTGGTTAAGGGACACAATATGTGACAATTTCTGTTACTAGCAAGAATACATTGATTAAACTAAAACAAAAACTACTAGACAAGCCCCCTGCCTCTAAAAGTATCATTATTTCACACATGTTCACAGAGATCCACAAACCTCAAGTGAGTCTAGTGGGAGAAAACATGAGGAGCTCAAGTAATAGTCTAAGAACAAGTGAAACTCAAAATGCAAGCTGAGATCCTGCAGACTGACCTCACTGACTAATAAAACCTTTCTTTTAAAAAGAGAATCAAAACAAGGTACCAGATGGGGAAACCAACCAGTATTCATCATTGTGTGCAGACCCAGAAACGATGTGTCTATAATATGAAAAGATAGCATACCATATGTGCTCCACACATTAACCACAATAAAATGCAGCTAATTCACTTCATTTTCATTTAACTGGTCTCATCCTCTGAGCTTTAATCTGCAGGCACTGAAGGTGAAACTCAGCTGCTAATCTTAATCATTGTTATGTGCATCCAAAGATTTCACAGGAACAAAGATAATTTACAGAACACTGATGATACAGGAGCACAGCAGTATTAGGCAGAGGGAAACAGCTCAGTTGGAACAAGGAACTGGACATGGTAAGTCCTTGGTTCTGTCAGTTGGAACCTATTGGAAATGGGGTTTGGGGACAAATACAAACAAATCTCCTCAAGTCCTGACAGGTGCTTAATCCTGCAGGGAAGTTGTGCTTGCAAAGGTCTAGATACAGGAGGGAAAGCAATTAATATAGCCCTGGCCATGAATACAGTCCCAGTGAAAATGAGAGCAATGGGAAAAATTAGGAGTCCAAAGACTGTTACTTTCGAGTGCAGGAGTGAACTGTTTGCCTTCAGCATCAGCATTGTCCTCTCCCTGTCCTGTCCCTGCCTGCATCCCCCTGCCACGGCTGGGCTGTGAAGGTGTGCTGCCACCCTCAACTGAGCACTGCCACAACTGCCACTGAGGCATCACAGAATCATAGAACCACAGAGTATCCTGAGCTGGAAGGGACCCACAGGGATCATCAGTGCAACCCCTGCCCAGGACCCCCCAACAATCACCCTGTGCTGAGATGTTCAGTGCCCAAACACCTCTGGGGGAAGAACCTTGTCCTGATCTCCAACCTAACCCTGTTCAGTGCCCAAACACCTCTGGGGGAAGAACCTTGTCCTGATCTCCAACCTAACCCTGTTCAGTGCCCAAACACCTCTGGGGGAAGAACCTTGTCCTGATCTCCAACCTAACCCTGTTCAGTGCCCAAACACCTCTGGGGGAAGAACCTTGTCCTGATCTCCAACCTAACCCTGTTCAGTGCCCAAACACCTCTGGGGGAAGAACCTTGTCCTGATCTCCAACCTAACCCTGTTCAGTGCCCAAACACCTCTGGGGGAAGAACCTTGTCCTAATCTCCAGCCTAACCCTGACACAGCTCCAGCTGTTCCCTGGGCCCTGTCCCAGGGAGCAGAGCTCAGTTCTGCCCCTCAGGGGAAGCTGTAGGCTGCTATGAGCTTTGCCCTCAGTCTCCTCTGCTCCAGGCTGAACAAGCCAAGTGCCCTCAGCCACTCCTGCTATGGCTTTCCCTCAAGGCCCTTCAGTATCTCTGTGTCCCTCCTTTAAATGCTCTCTAACAGCTTTAGATCCTTCTTGTATTGTGGTGCCCAAAACTGGAAGGAGAGCTTGATTTTGCACTGAGGCTTGTTCACATGCATGTGCCTTCCTGCTTTGGTCCAGCAATTAAACATCCCCTCCAGTTGCTCGTGGTGGTCCCGTGGGATCAGCCCCTGCCCCCACAGCTGCCTCAGAGACAAAGCAGGAAGGTTTGAGCAGCTGAGTGGAAGAAACCTGTGCCTGCTGTGGCTCCAGCTCTGTCAGACAGGCTGTTGGCCAGGCCTGTGTCTCAGGCTCCTGGGGGATTACATAAGGAGGCTATCAGGCTGACCATCTCAGACAGGCAGGGCAAGGGACTTGCTGCTCTCCAGTTCCAATGAGCTGTGGTTAATGCATCATCTGCCTTGTCTGTCTTCTGCCTGCCCATGTATTAACACACAGCTTTGTGCCGTTTCCCAGGGCTCTCGAGCATATCATAAATAGAGTTCCAACTCACTGGAACCTCCTGCAGCAGCTGATATTGTAAGTTGTTTTTCTGTGACTGCTCAGTTGGAAGTTCCTGGGTTTGGCAGGACAGCAGAAGTAACCACAGTTGAAAACACATGCTTGGGAAGTTGGTGGCATTCAAACATGCTCCTGCTAAAGCTGAAGCAGAGCTCCCAGCTGAGGAGCCCTCCTGCACCCTCCTGGGCTGGGGAGAGCCTGGGGAACAAGGATGGAGCTGTAGGTGCACACACAGGATGAAGATTCTTTTTCTAGTGGTCTGCAATATTCTGCCAGTTGACAGTGTAAAACAACTCAAGAGCTCAGTTCAGCTCTTCTCCTCTCCCTTCCCTTCCCTGTAACCAGTGGGTTACGGTGGTGAATTTTTCCTTGGAATAAGAACATTTATGCTGTCCATTATCCATAATCTTGAAAGAAACTGCTGTAAACAACACCTTTCTGACAGCCAGGCCACTTCCAAAGTTACTCCCTCAAAGTTTTTGCTCCATTATCCAAAACCAGGCTGATCTTATGCTGCATCTCCTCAGCAGGGAGAGGAATGGCATCTCACAACTTTATTTAGCCAGTGACACCTGTAGGAAGATTACTGGTTTAGAGATCTCTTATCCACAGTTTATTGTGGTGGGAATTGGCCATTGGATTCAAAAGCTCATGGAAAGGCTTAGGCTGGAAGGGACCTCAAAGACCATCGAGTTCCAAAGATATAGGGGAGGAGGAGGTGAGACAGAAGGTTTGGCACACACAGAGCATTCTCCCTTCAGCTTTTTTCCTTAGGGCAACCAAGGCTACAAAACCGAGAAACACACCCACTGTAAGAGAAAAAATAAACCCAGAGTGCTAGCCTGTATTTCTTGGCTCATTTAAAATTGGAACACAAACACCATCACAATGTATGGGTATGAGATGAAACCTACAGTGTCTACCAAGTCAGAATTAGACAGGAGTGTTGTCTCCTGGAGAGGAGCGGGTAGCAGCACCACCTCCTCTCTGCCTGTGTGTTTCAAGGTCAAAGAGAGGTCTCGGTAAGTTCTCATGGGGAAAAGTCATGCGTGGGCCTATGCCCCAAGGCCACTTCAGGGGTTCCTTCCCAGCACTCTGGTGCCTGCTGTGAGACTGGCTCAGAGCTTTGCTGAGTTGTATAGAAAGCTCAGCCCTGGGAATCAGTGCCCCCAAACCAGCTCCTGCCATGCATGACTTTGTGGGATCTAAACCCTCCACAGGCTTCAGAGCCCAGCGCTCAGGCTAGGAAGGGCTGCCCCATCCAGTACCTGTCTTCACATAGCTTAGGGGGAAAAGAGATGGATATCTTCTCATATTGCTCCCAAAGTCATTAAATACTGGGAAGATCAGTTTAGCACATACTCATTTTGGAAAGTCATCATGGACCTGCTTGTGGGGTTATTACTCTCTGTACCACTTAACTTCTGCTGCTGCTTCTCTTCCTCTGCAGCGAGTTAAACAAATCTGCTCTCTGGGCAGTTAAACAAATACAAATGGCAATACTATTCCCCCCACACTATAATCTACCACCTTGTTTCCAGCTGCCTACAACAGTTAAAGTAAAAATCCATAAGAGTAAATTCAGTGCAAATAAACCAAAGCTGAAAATCCATAGCAGTAAGTGTGACACCCAGAAGCCAGACGTGGTTGGCAGGCAGGAGCAGCCCCACTCTGTCATGTTAACAGCACGAGTCACTCACTCCAAATCCCTGCCCTGCCAGGGAATTGCCTCTTCCCCTGGCTCCTGCTCTCCCCTGAACAGCCACCACCAGAGCAGCAGGGTGGCTGCCCAGCCTCAGCATATGTGCAAGGCAGGCAGTGGAAATGTCCCTTCTGCAAAGACTGGTGGAAATACACTGTTCTGCTTTCGTGTTTCCTTCGGGGCGTACCTGTGGCTCAGGGCACCAAGGGAAGGTTCCCAGAGCCATTTATTTTGGGGCCATGTACCCACAGCACAAGCTGCTGCTTCCCCAGGGAGCGAGAAAACCCATGGCTGTGGATTCTTGCCTCTTGGATCACAGCAAAATCCAGCTGGGATCCAGTGTCATCATTTGACAAATATCCTCACATCAACAATCTTTGCATTGCAAATAGAATACCCATACAGGTCTATCACAGATCAAAGCCTCTAAAGCCGCAGAAGGAGTTTGGGACCTGCTGTATTTTCTTGCCCCAGGGCTTCTCCTTAGGGGATACGACTGGGGCTCCCTGTGCACTGCTTAAAGCAAGGTGAACATCGCCAAGGCATTGCAGAGTCTGTTATCTCCTCCCCAATCAGGGCTATCATCACCTAAAAGCTTTTCAAGCTAAAATAAAAGTGCCTAGGAAGGAGTTGTGAGATTGCTGTGAAAAGGCAGCTTGAAAATAGATCCTAGCTGAAAGGAAAATCTCTCCCGGGAAACTTTCATCTCCTGACCTCAAACAAGCCCAGAGGGTTTGGTTTGCTTTCCCCGCCTGCTGAGGCCTCACAGACATTGCAGGTGTTAATGATCCTGTGCCACACAAACAGGCTGACCCTGCAGAGCGAGCCTGAGCCAGCCTGACTGTCACCACCTGGAGGGAAAGGGACAGTCCCCTCTGAAACACAGCCCAGGTGCATCTGCCCAAGTGTCAAGGTGTCTTCTAATATCCTTCCCTCTTACTCCCACCAATCTCACAGCACAGACAAAACTCCAGGGCTTCCCAGCCCAGAATCCCTATTTACTACCCCAAAATTCCATCAAGTCCAATGTCCTTCCCAAATATCTACCAGCACGTACAGCAGAGAAAATTTTCACGTTGGGATGACAGAGGTAAAGTGACACCACAAGCCCTCACACTGTCAATAGCAGAGACAGACAGGCCTGTATTTGTTCCCCCATTTGCTCCTGTCACCCATTCCTCAGCCCCTCCACGTGCTGAACTGCAGAGATCCAGGCACTCATGGACCAGAAGAGCTTTCCCAGCAGTTGCCATCAGGGCAAAAGGCACCAAACTCTAAAAGAGCACAGAAGTTTGAATGAGAAAACCACTTCTCAAGCAATTCATTTCCCAATCTCTTCGAAGTTACCTTATTTCACGTGCATCTGACACCTCCTTGTCCTCTGCAGAAGGTGCAGGAGGTGTCAGGAGAGAAAGAAAGGGAAAGAAATGATTTGCTCTAACTTTGTGCCCGTGGCTGGGAAAGGTCTGAGCCACAGGCACAGGTTCCTCGTGGTGCTGTGGGTTTGCATGTCACTGCCCCAGGGATGATGTGCTGCTCGGGTCACGGGTGGCTCCACACACTGTGCCATTCCGTGCTGCTGGACAAGCAAAGTTCTGGGAAATGTGGGAGACAAAGCACTGACATTCAGTGCTTCCTACTCACAGATGCTTTTCCCAGGTTAAAAAAATGTGTGTGGTTTAATTCCTAATCGAACACACAAAAATTTGCTCAGCCCCACAGAGGATTGTTTTACCCCATCAGTACTTCATCTGTGGAAATACCTTTCTATTTTTGCTCCCTATATAAATCAACATGGAAACATTAACAATCCTGTATTGGTCCAAAACAGACGTTTTGCATTTCTCCCACTCCATGGAAAGGCTCAATCACAATCAGGTTTGGGCTGAAAAACCCCCAGCCCATTATATTCCCTGCATTTTTAAACTTGTGCACCCTGTGAGAAAACAAACCGGGCAGCATTCTGGGCTTTGTCAGTACGTATGAACCGATAGCACAACTGTGCAGCCCCAGCCCCAGCCCCAGCCCCAGCAGCTTCCCAGGCTGATTTCAGCCTCCAGATCCACTGGAATCATGAGCTGCCCCACAGTCAGTGCAAGGTCACAGCCAGGAACCATGGAGCCAAGAGGCTCCAGCAGAGCTCCTGTGGCAGCTGTGGCCTGGCAGGAGGCTGCAGGCACAGGGACAGGAAGGAGAAACAAGCTGCAAAGGGCAGTGCAGGTCTGGCACAGGTGGCCTGGGAGGACGATCGTGTCCGGCAGAAATGCATCCAGCACGATGCCAGCAGCAATATGCAGTTTTCCACCAGGTCTCTGGGGACAGCAGCATCCCTGTCTAGAAAGCCTTAAAAGTTTTTAGAAAACGTTTTCCCTTTTATTCCCCAATATTTTGACTATTTAACATGAAAAGGAGATGTGACTGCCTAGGGAAAACAAAATTTCCTTCAGGAAAAAGCTTCTTCCCATAAGACACACCTTGTAATTAAAAACGGTGTTTCCCTCTAAGAAAAACTAACCTAAATTCCTTACCAGCCTTTAAAGGTCTGTGTCATAACTGCTGTCAGGTGCCTGCCAAGGGAGAGGGGTGGGAAAAAAAAACTGGTCACGAGGAAGAACAGACAGCAGGGATTATTGTGTTGGCCCTTTTCTCCCCCTCCTCGGTCTGCTGTTGTGTGTGCACAGAAACCAAACTCTGCTGCCTTTGGGCAGCGAGAGCAGCAGCACAGCAGCACACAAACTTTGCCATGACCTCAGGAGGTCAGAGGCTGTGCAGCACCTCCTCACCCATCCCTTGCCCAGTGGGCAGAGGAGCAGTGTTGGGCCAAGGACTGGGTCCTCTTCTGGAGCCACCAGGACTCTCCACAGCCCTGGGGTCTCTCCTGGAGCAGGAGGAGCCATCACCTCAGGCTCTTCTCCTTTTCTCTTTATTGTTTGCTTTAGTTTATTAAAACACACCTTTCTGGAGTGATTTAGAAGTATTTATAATAACTCCTCACAAAGTTGGGGGCCACATTTCATTTAGCTTTGAGACAGGAGAAAGAGCTTGTTTACCCTTTTCTGTTGGCATCAGACCTGCACTGTTGCTCTGGCAACTCCAACACCTCACAGCTCTAACTGTTGCACAGGCAGAGAGTGCTTAACCCTGTGAAGTGTGAGGATCGGAACCTTTTGGAATCAATACCAACATAATTGCCCCTCCCCAGACTGTCAGGCTGCAGCAAACAAAGGAATGTGCACATTTTTGTCTTGTTTTGTGGAAAATATCCCGCCCAAGTGGCTTATTAGCTCATGTGAAGAAGAGAAGCCAAGGAGTCATTAGCAGTGCATCAATTTATGAGCAGGGTGATGCATCAGTGATAAAAAAATGTCTCAACATTTTTTAAACTTGCAGTGTAATCCCTCTCAGATCTAAGATGAGTGCTCGCAGTGTAATCCCTCTCAGATCTAAGATTTAACTTCAAATGTGCAGAATCCTTAGCAAAAGTTACAAAACCCATCAGGACAAGCTTATTTTTAGAATAGCTTTATGAAAAACAGATAGCAGGTTGGAAACTGCCATGCATGGCCCACCTGAGCTCATACTGTGCTCATCCCCCTGCCAGGCATTCATGCTGCCACAGCATCTTCATCAGACAACCTTCTTTTCTCATTTCTCTACCTCCCACCACACAATCCCTCTCTTTCCAAGCTGGGCCTGAAGCAGCTTGTGGCACACTACACTTCCCTGTGGTTAAACCTCTTACATCCCCACTGGGTAATACAACACAGGTAACACTGGAAAAGATATCCAAGTATTCCCAGCTTTTAGGATGGCTGTGTTCTGGATTTAAACACTGTGACTGAACAAAGGGCTCGAGCATGCAGTATCAGACCACACCTGGTGATGCAAATCTCAAGGACACTCAGTCATAAGTCTCAACTTATAGAAACATAGAATCACAGACTGGTTTGGGTTGGAAGGACCTTAAAGATGTCATTTCAACTTTCCACTTGGCTGGGTGGACTCTTCGATGGGTAAAACACCAGCTGCTGGCCCAGAGAGCTGTGGTTAGTGGAGCTAATCCAGTTGGGGCTGTCACTAGTGCTGTTCCCCAGGGCCCAGTACTGGGGCAGGTCCTTCACTGATCATCTGGATGTGCAGATTGAGTGCACCATCAGGAAATTTGC
>NW_008668604.1:0-3931 GCF_000695815.1 Acanthisitta chloris
CCATCCATCCATCCATCCATCTCCTGTCTGTCAGTGCCCATGGGATGTCCAGTCTTCTTTGAGGGTACTGTGTGTGCCAACATGTGTGTGCATGTGTGCTTATGGGACATGCTGGCCATGTGAAGCACTGTGGGCAGTGATGTCCCAGATTATGTCCATCCATGGGGCAGGGGCCAGGAGAGCGGGCCAGAGGGAGGGAGGACTTGTCTAATTTAAGAATGGGCCCCACAGTCGCTGTCAGCACTGGGCAGCTCTGATCTGGGGACAGGTCCTCGTCAGCTCTGCTGGCCACCCACTGGCCTGACATGAATGGGCTCTGCACCCCGATAAGGCCCCAGACGCTCAGCCCTGGAGGTGGGCAGCACTGTGGCCAAGCTTGGGGGACCCTGAGCAGTGAGTCCTAGCATGGCTGTCCCCAAATTCACTGTTATCCCAGCACCACAAGCCTTGTGTGTTTGCATCAGTCGAGAGCTCTGTCCTGGGTGCCGCCTTCTGCTTTGAACACTATATCATACCCTCTGTCACCACCATCTCCCACTGGTCACATAACCCCAGGGAGGACTTCATCGTCATCATCCCTCTAGCTGCCACAGGCCTCTCTGCTGGCCATTACCCTGCACTGGAGTCCCCCGGCTGTGAGCAGACATGGATGGGGACCATGTTGTTTTAATAAGATCATTCTCCTCCTGCCGTGAGGTCGCAGCCCTGGGCTTATGACATCACAGTGCGCTGCCATGGAGATGCCGGGATGTCACAAACACAGCTCGATGACCTAACTGCAGGAGCAGGAGATGAGGCCAACCTGAGTTTGATTGCCAATGTCCTCGGGAATAAAGGAGGGGAAGGACGCTGGGAAAGTATGCGGCCGCTGAGCGCTAGGGTGTTTGAGTTGGAAATCGTCGCACTTTCCCCGCAGCGGGAAAGGCCTGTCCATTCCTTCCTCCCCTGCCTGCTCCCTCACAGCAGCTAGAGCCCCCCTTGCGGTTGTGGGGCAAGGGGGCTGGGGGAGCAGGGTACCCTCATCCCTGCCCTTGGGGCCGTGTGATGGGGGACTTGGAGACAGAGCTCAGCACAGCATCAGGGCGCCAGCTTAGAAGCAGAGGGAGTTCAGTGGGGGGTGCAGGATGTGGCACTCAGGGGATGCTTTGTCCCTGGAGCAGGGTGGGAACCACTGGGGCTGTTGTCACAATGAGAAAAGTGGGTTGGAGTCTGGGGGGTGTCTCCTCTTCCCCAAGCGAATTCCAAATTCATGGTGCTATATGGGGACAGGATTCCTCATCACAGTACCCTGAAGCTGGACCCCAAAGTACCTCTTGGCCCTGCCCAGCCACCCAGTAGCTGTCCCATCCCTGGTCTATAACCAACAGCCTCCCCTGGGGACCAGTGTCCACTGTCCCATCATCCTTCCCCACTACAGACCAGTTCTCTGTCCTCCACAGATCTGGTGACTGGGGAAAGCATGGTTGTTTGGGGGGACACCCGTCTCCCCACTTCACTGCTGCAAGGGTTGCAGGGGTATCTGTTCTCCCCTTGCATTCTCTGTCATTAATTTCCATCAGTGGCCAAGCGGGGCTGGGGCTGCCTGGGGGTGGCTGAGGAACACAGCGCTTTCCCCTGATAGCAAAAATAAATACATTAAAATTCTTGCAGGAGGCAGAAGAATGCGGGACGGCAGGAAAAAATTGTTTTATAATTTGTAATAACACAAAAGCCGAGGGGGGGGAGTGAGCTGTGAGAGGCGAGGAAAGGCAGAGACAAAGGATCAGCTGCGACGGTGGAGATGGCTTCAGGGTGGCAGTGGCATCCCCATTACCCTGGCTCAGTGTCACCACTGTGGCCTTGTCCCCTGAAGTATGCGGGTCTTGTTGCAGAAGTGGAAGCAGTGAAAAAACTGCTGGGACTGGGGGAGCAGGCAGTCATCCCCAGCTGCTTAAACAGGTCTCAGCATCTCTATGCCTCAGTTTCCCCTTGCTAAAGGAGAATTTTTATGCATCTGTGAGAAAAGCTGTGAAACGGGCAAATCCCAGGCATCCCCCCATGCCAGCACCTCTGGTCCAAGCACAAGGCAAGGAGCCCATGTTTGTCCACCCTGCCACACCAGCTCCTCTCGGGAGGGGTTGCCATAGAACCCAGTAAACGGGACCAGTTTCCATACATGTGCTGGGGGCATCATAGCCCCCAGCCCCCTCCAGCCTCACACAGAGCTAGGACATGATAAGTCGAGTTGCAGAGCACCAGCTGCACCTGCTCACCGAGACTGGCCCCCCCTCTCCTGCTCCCCTCTTCGGGGCAAAATCAAAGGGATTTTTCTGCCCTTAGGAAATCAGATAAAGGCTTCTCACCTGCCCCGCACTGCCTTTGCAAGGAGGCCAGGCGCTAGGGGCGGGGGGGACAACAGGCACTTTCAACACGCCAGCAGATGATCCATGCATTGCAGCAAGCTCTGCCTGCAGGGGCTGGGGCCCTGGGCACTGTGTCAGCCTCCCCCAGCTTCAGCAGGTATGTCCCCTCCCCAAGAGCTACTTGTTGCTGACTTTCTGCCAAGATTTGAGGTGATGGGGTTCCTGTAGGGCAGGCAGGATGGAGGCTGGTGGATGAAGGCAAAAGATACCAGGGACCAGACATAGTGTGGCAGCCCAGACAATGTCCAGATCAGGGAAAGTCCCTGTTTCCCTGTGTCTCCATGCTGTGGCCAGGGCAGCTCAGTCCTGGTAATGATGCCAAGTCTCTGTGTGGGAGGGCAGAGAAGGAGCAGGTGTGAAACCTTCAGAGGTGGTGGGAGTCTCCTACCTCCTGCACCCATGAGGGAGAGGAGAATTGTGCCAAGCTTCAGATAAAACCTGAATCATTCACTATCAAATGCTGCTGGTGGAGAGCAAACATGTGCAGGTGAAAGAGAGAAACCGCTGGTGATTGGGGCAAGGGGAGCAGTGATGGGCAAGCCAGAGGCTAAAGATGGGCAGGGGGTGGGAGGCCAGGAAGGGGGACAGAGCCCAGATCATTGCTGGAGGGAGGGGTGAGCTCAGCACCACTGAAGGGTGCTCTGCTCTGCCCATTGCTGGTGGCAGACTCCCCTCCCCCATTTCCCTTGGGGTAACCCAGTGAGCTGGCTGGGTGCTCAACAGAGGTAGGTGCAGAGGTCAATAGGGACTCCCCAGGGTCGCTGTCTGAGCCCCAGGATCCATGGCCCAGATGCTGCAGGGCTGGGAGCTACATCCCCAACCTCTGCTGTGAGACAATCAGAGACACAGAGCACTGGACTGAGCACTGGGTAACTATCCCTGAAGCTCCTCTCAGGGGAGAGAATTGGGTGGCAGCCTGTGAGCACTGATTCCTCCTGTAACCAGCTGCCCAGTCCTGGTGTGGCACCCTGCTACCTTCCAGGCACCTCAGCTTCCTCCTGCCCCAAGGCAACTCCTGCTACTCCTCCTGTTGCGATCTGGTTCTGGGGTCTGTCTCCCTCCTGGGTCCTGGCTGCACCTGAGATGAGATAGTCACAAACAAGCTGTCCCTCACTGCACTCTTCTCCTGGTCTCTTTGCTCCTGGGGCTGCCTCCCATCATTTTCCTGCATGTCCTTCTGTCCCAGGGATATCTTCCCTGAGGTGCTGGATTCAAGTGTTGGGAGATACTTGTGAGGGTCACTCCTCCAGCATCCCCAGTCAGAACAGACTGGTCTGAGGACAGCAGGGTCACAGAGCCAGAGTTGTGCCAGGCAAATCCAGTGCAGGGACAGGGGGCAGACAGGGCTGTGCTGGGGGGCAACACAAGGTCACCAGTTTAGGACAAGGCCGTGCCAAGGGGGTCAGGGTGAGGCAGGAGTATGACGGGCAGGTGTTAGGGATGTCTCGAGCCTAGTTCGGGTTTGGCAGGACTCGAGTGGAGCTGGGCAGGGCTGTGCCGCGCAGGGCTGTGCCAGGCAGGTCCGCGGC
>NW_008668605.1:0-1017 GCF_000695815.1 Acanthisitta chloris
CAGAACACCTACAATACATTGATGATACTATTGTGTGGGACAACACAGCTGAGGAAGTGTTTGATAAAGGGAAGAAAATAATCCAAATCCTCCTGAAAGCTGGTTTTGCCATAAAAGAAAGTAAGGTAAAGGGACCAGCCCAGGAGATTCAGTATAAAATGGCAAGATGGACATCGTCAGATCCCAATGGATGTTGTCAATAAGATAACAGCGATGTCTCCGCCCACCAACAAGAAGGAAACAAGCTTTTTTAGGTGTTGTGGGATTTTGGAGGATGCACATTCCAAATTACAGTCAGATTGTCAACCCACTCTACCAAGTGACTCAGAAGAAGAATGATTTCAAATGGGGCCCTGAACAACAACACGCCTTTGAAAAGATTAAGCAAGAAATAGCTCATGCCATAGGCCTTAGGCCAGTTTGAACAGGACAAGATGTAAAAAATGTGCTTTACACCGCAGCTGGGGAGAATGGCCCTACCTGGAGCCTCTGGCAGAAAGCACCAGGGGAGACTCATGGCCAACCTCTAGGTTTCTGGAGTTGGGGATATAGAGGATCTGAAGCTAACAACATACCAACTGAAAAAGAAATACTGGCAGCATATGAAGGGGTTCGAACTGCTTCGGAGCTAACTGGTACTGAGGCACAGCTTCTCCTGGCACCCCGATTACCCGTGTTGGGTTGGATGTTCAAGGGGAGAGTCGCCTCTACACATCATGCAACTGATGCCACATGCAGTAAGTGGATTGCCCTGATCACACAACGAGCTCGGATAGGAAATCCCAGTCGTCCAGGGATCTTAGCAGTGATCAGGGACTGGCCAGAAGGCAAAGATTTTGGAATGTCACCAGAGGAGGAGATAACGCGTGCTGAAGAGGCCCCATTATATAATAAATTACCAGATGATGAGAAGCAGTACGCCCTGTTTACTGATGGATCTTGCTGTCTTGTGGGAAAGCATCGTAGATGGAACGCAGCTGTATGGAGTCTCCTATGAAAAGTCATAGAAACGGCCGA
>NW_008668606.1:0-10719 GCF_000695815.1 Acanthisitta chloris
GCCTCACCAGCACTGAGTACAGGGGCAAAATTACCTCCCTGGTCCTGTTGACAACACTGTTCCTGATCCAGTCCAGGATGCCATTGGCCTCCTTGGCCCCCTGAGCACACTGCTGGCTCATATTCAGCTTTCTGTCTATCCAAACTCCCAGGTCGCTTTCTGCCTGGCTGCTCTCCAGCCACTCTTTTTTTAACCTACTCTTGTACTGATAGGACAGCAGGCAATGATTTTTCATTGAAAGAGGGCAGGTTTAGTTTTGACATCCTGAATAAATTTTTTATTGTGAGGGTGGTGGGACACTGAAACTTGTTGCCCAGAGAAGTTGTGGATTCCTGGAAGCATTAAAGGCCAGGCTGGAGGAGGCTTTATGCAATGTGATCTACTGAAAGATGTCCCTGCCCATGGCAGGTGGGTTGGACTAGAAAGTCTGTTAAGGTCCCTTCCAAACCAAACCATTCTATGATTGTATGTGCCTGTAATAAATACTTTCTGGAAACAGAGTTCATGCTTGGAACTTTAGGGAATGTGACTGAATAAGCTTTTGTCTGAATCTCATAAGCAGAGGAAAAATCATCATAATGAATTACTAAAACCCAGAATAATAAAAGTACTAATTGTGCATTAATATTAGTGTAAAGAAATTGATAGTGGAGAAAATTCTCTGGAGAAAAGAATATTACCCCTAGTGTCCCAAAGTATTAGGAAATTGTAACCACAGATCTAGTATTATGACAATCCTAGTTTTTCCATCCAGATTAATTTAAATTATTTATTGCACTATACTTTTATATCTTTTAAAAACACATGTTAATAACTCCTGTCAAAACTGAGCTCTTAAGCTAATGACTTTTACATCATTATGTACATTTAAGGTCCAGATAAATAGAACAAGTTACAACATGAAAAATCATTTATTAGATGAAGAAAAGGTAAGGATCACTTAGGAACCAAGCATACATTTAGTGTCAATAGCTATCATCAGCTATTGTACCACTAGTGCTTGTGGCCACCATTGCAAGTAATTTTTTAATGAGGTGATACAGACATGTTTCTGCTATGTATTATTTTTACAAAACCTTTCCTGTCCATCAGTAGCAGTTCATTCTTCAGACAGCATGGTTTGCAAATAGATTCTTAATATGTTTTAAGATTTATTTTCTACAATACTTGAATTAAGTAAGTCAACGTTAGCAATCTGCTGATATGCAGTTTTTTCTAGTCCATTGAATTTCACTTACACTTCATGTACTATTAGATTCTGAGTTAAAAAAAAAATTATAATTTAACAGAGAAAACAATTTTTCTGAAATAATTTTCAGTATAAGAATATTTTGGCAATATCAGCCTGGTACGTATTTGTCAGGAACATGAGAGATACTTATTCAAGTGATGAATTTTGCTATTCAGTCTGTCCATGACAAAATTAATTTCAATTCATGCTCTCTCTGGTCACAAGAAGAAACATGACAAGTCTTTTTTCTCTGTACCTTCAAATAATGCAGTTTTCCTAGTATCTGACTATACACGATCTGCTTTATCAGCCTGATGGTATTGTATTGCACTGCATTTTGTATAAAATAACATTCTCTGATGCATCTAATGTAACTATAAATTCATCTTTTTGTTGAGCTCAGGAGTTAAATCCTTAACAAAAGGATCTGACGTATGAAATCACTTTGTGGTTTCTAATTTGACAGGTTTCTATATAGTTGCTAATAAAATTATCACCACCTATATCCATGTAACATTGTATATACCAGAGAGGAAGATATACAAAGTAAAAATGTGCAATGTATTTTTCTTGATTGGCTATAAACTCTCTGATGCATTTCAGGAGGTGAAAATAGTGTTTCTTGATGTATTTCAGGAATAAATCCTTTATATCTGATTAAAATGCAGATGAGCATCATAAACCATTGTCATTTGGAAGGGCGGATCTCCTGTTGCAATCTTCTTCCATCTGCTTCAGGTGCAGTGCTTAGATGGAATTTGCTACAATTACCAAATGCAATCTGGGTGCAGATGCAATCCCCCAACCTAAAACTCCCTGTGCAAATGAAAGCTCCCATTTAAAACTCCTGATAATGTCTGCTATTTCAAAATACTCTGAAAATTTATAATGAAATCATTGTTAGTGATGAGAAATTTTGGAAAAGCTACCAAAAATCTGAATGAGAACAAATGGAAAATATGATTGATTCTGAGATCAGGACCTAACCTCATGTTTCAAATCTTGAAGCACTAATAATGCAGTAATTTTTAGTTCTTAGGTTGTTTACTTAATACATAAGGAGACATGTAACAAGCCAAAAGTCAGTGTAAGTGGGTTAAAGACTTTTATTTCTCTGTGTTTTGCAGACTATCTTTAGATTTTATCAACTGCTGACTAGGGTCTTGTACTACAGAATTGCATTGCAAGAATGTTTACAGAAGGGAAATGATCCCAAAATCTCTAATCTCTGAAAATGTTTTTTTGCCTCTAAGAACCCAAGAGTAGCTTGTAGAGACTTCATCACATTAGAATAACCAATAAATGTGAACCTCACTATACCTACACTTATAAATTAGGACACAAATTTCTTGAAGCAATGGTCACTAGAAAAAAAAGACTTGGAAATCAAGGGTTATATTATTAAAAGTGTGTCAGAGAGAATGGGAAATGTTATCAAAAAGGTCATTTCCTATCTAACAGAGGTTGAATAATGACAGCAATAGTGACTTTAAAATTTTCATAATTTCATTTTTATTTGGTATAAAGAAGAAGAAACCTAAAATTTCAGTAAAATATTGCACAGTCTCTTCAAAACAAATAGTCTGCTTTGAAAGCTGGCACAGAATGCAGGGATCAGCAGTGGTTTGACATTGAGAAATTAAGCTCAGTTATTTAGTGACAGGAACCTGCACTGAATGAGCAGGGAAAAATATACATAACACTCAGCTTGCAAAGAACAGTATTACTTTGTAAAATGGTTGCCTGTCAACAGGAGCTTTCTTTATAGTTTTTGTTATGGAGAAAAGTAATTGAATATTTAATTCACTCTCAGTTGTTTTTTTGATAGGTTGAATGTCATCATATGGTAAAACAGGTGAAAAAAACTAAAAATCTTAAAACTTGGTGTTTCAGAGTGGATTCCCTACTGCGGAAGTGGACTTTTTATGGATACTCTTATCACAGTAGCGAAAAGCTCTTGAAGAGGAGAGAACATTAAGGGAAAAAAATCATTGTAGAAGAAAAAACCCCAAAGGTCTAGAAAGTAGATTATGATTCTTTTTCTTCCTCCAAAAATGTAGAGAATAGTGTAGCTAATTTCTGGGACAATGAAGAAAGAACCTCATCTTCCTTGCCTTTCGCTATTATATATGAATTAAAATTTTCAGTAGTACATTAGGTTAATAGCTGACACTGTGATGGAAATTACAAAGAGGAGGTGAAAACTAAGAGGTAAATTGTAATTGAATAATTTCTGATATATTAGAAAGGCTATAGTCTAAATAAGGCTAAAATTATCACATTCTGAATATCGTAAAAAACCTGCCAGCATAATTGTCTAGTAGCAATTTTTTCAGCTTTCTGCTCTGAATAAGAAGTATTCTCTTTTCAGTTTGCACCTCCATAGCTATCACAGTTGTGGTTCCCAGCTCTGTCTTTTAACACATTCGTCAGCTACTGTCTTTGATATCATGTGACTGTTACTGTTGGGTGTGTACTCTCAGGTATGGTAAAGCTGACTGGATTTCTGTGGAACTGTCTATTTCCCAGTTCATTACATGGAGCTGTGCAAAGAAGGAAGAAATGATGTTAAAGTTACATTTAGGAAGGAGGTGCTTTTTGCCATCTGAGGAGATGGGAGCTTTCCTGGTGGTACATTAGAGAGATTTCAAAACATACAAGAATGAAATTTTTTTTTCTTAGCAATGAAAATGCCCCTTAAAAAGGCTAAAATAGGTTTTAATGTTCTCCTGGGGTTTTTTCTCTTCTCTCTATCAGTGCCAGTAGTTGCAGATTAAATACCTCTAAAAGCAGCCACATGCTAATTGCTCTAAAATGCTTCTTTCTTTCTCCCTTGATTTCAGCACGCAATTTCCATCAATATGAAGTAGAAAAATAACGTATAGATCTAGATAGATAGATAGATGCGTGTGTGTGTGTATTAACAAAAATAATCTTGTTGCATAGCAGTGATATAGCTGTGCAAATCTAACAACTCACTAGAGATACCAGCCCATTTTCCTTACTTCCTCTTCTATTCTCAGCTGTATATTACTTCTAGCTCTATTGCTCCATAATGTGCTCATTTGATCCCTTCATGAATTAATTCCGCCCGGTAAGCTTAGGTCATACCATCGGAAGAAAAAAGAAATAAAAAATATCCTGTGTACTCAGATCTTAGAGGGATCACTCTAATGACTGAATTGAGGAGACAACACTGAATGGCAGGAGTGGAGGAGGAAGAGGAATGGGAAAACGGACTGGGAAAGAAATGAGAATCACTCCTTTTGCAACAATCATTAATAACATTTTTAACACTGGAATGCACCACAAGGTTGGTTGGAGGTTTTTTTGGTTGGTTGAATTTTTTATTGGTGTGTTTGAATTTGTTGCTTTCTTTTTGTATGTGGTTTTGGGGGTTTCTTTTGCAACTGTTTTAAAAAAAATAAATATATTGCTTCAAGGTTTAAGGGACCTTTAGCTTTTCTGAAATTCCAATCATTCTAATATTATAAGAACAATCTACAATTTCACATCTTTATATCATGGCTATTTTAAAGTCAGGATTGTTTTTTTTAAAAAAAAAAGTAAAAAAGAAACGAATTTATTTTTTGTCTAGTAATTAATGCATTTCTTCAGGTGCTATGGAAATGCATTACTGGTTCAGAATAACAAAAAATATATTCACTAAGTAGCTAGATAGCTACATTGTAGAAATTCCTGTCTCTTACAAAACTATGATGCTTGAATGTTTACTGAAATTCTAAAAATAAGTGCTTTTTTGATAATCAGTGGCTACTTCACAGTTTTTCAGTTGCCTTCATGGTCATTCCTAACTATTTTTTTAAGATATATTGGTGAAAATGAAATCCATGAATTGGAGGGGATATTAATTGTGAAATACACTGTGCAAGCAAATAAAAAATTCAGATGTTAACATGTCTGTAGTTGTATGTTTCTCTGATTTTGATATTCTTTTGATTCGTGCTGGGGGCATTCTCATTATTATATATCCAAGAGTAATAGTAAGGTATTACTAAATCTAATTCTGTAATTTGGCTAATCTTTAAAATCTGTTACATTTATCTTATTCTTATTTTAATTTACCAAATTTCTTCATCAGTTATTCTAATTTTTGAAATCTATTTATGCTTAACGAGTAAAAGGACAAAAAGATTTCATGCATCGAAATAGATCATTGAAATCTGCATCAATTTTCTATAGTTGATAAAGCTGAATCCTACTCAAGTCATAAATTTTAATTAGTGAAGTATGTTTTAACAATGTTTTAGCACTAGATAGCATTCCTGAAGAAATTCAGAATTTGGTTTTTCAGAGTTTTTATATTAATATATGCATAATATTTTCAGTCTACTTTCCTTGCGGAAAGAAATTTTCTTTGAAGTCACTGAACTTAGCTTAGAAATGTCATCTTGTATTTAAAACAATAAGACTTATCAATGTGACATGAAAATGGGGCTTCCAAGTGACCTGACATCGGAACTTGCAAACATTTCATTTTGATCAGAGCATGGAAACAAACTTGTCAATTAAGAAGAAATGTAAAAAAAAAAAACCCCAACCAACAAGACAAAAAAGCCCAGCACAGTGTGTGAAAACAACTTTGAGCTCCAGAACCCACAATACTCATATACTGATAAAAGTCCAGCAACTGGCTGGGCTCGCTGCGTTGCAATTAATATGTTGTCTTAAAGCTAAAGGCGGCAATTTTCTTATGTATTGTATTGGTTGATAGCTAGTAACCATCGAAGAGCTAGGTGGAAACTGTTAAACTGTAAAGGAGATATTTAACAAATACTGAAGCATTTTAATTGCAAGAAGATTTTGCCTGCGCCAGCTTCTGTAGAAGTTTTAAAGGGATGAGCTATTTGGAGTGGTTTTTTGAAATAAGAACAACCTCACATTTTCTCACAAAAAGAGAACAATAGCTTTTGAAAGATACTTTAGAAGCTGATATAGAAAGTTCCCCATCTAAGGACAGTATTAGTTGTATATCTGTCAGGAACATCCCACTTTTATCTAATCTGTTCTAAGAAACTGACTGTTAGAATATTTCAATATCCTTCTTCTTGGTTTTTGGTGGGGGTGGGTGGGTTTAGGGCTTTTTTGATTGGCTTTTGTGGTTTGTTTTCTTTTCATTTTCTGAGCCTTTTCAATCCAGGACATTAGTTCTTATTGTATTAATCTCCGTTTTAAAGAAGGGTACTGTTTCTTTCCCCCTTGGCCTATGATGTGTTTGAAAACTATTTTATCTCCTCATAGTTTTCTGTTGAGAGGGTAAACCAGATCAGCTTTTCATCACATGATTTGTAGGTGAAAGACATATATTTATTCGTACTACTTTTCTCTAACCTCTTACCATTTAGTTTGTACTCTTTTAGACAGCAGTTCCTAAAAACTAGGCTTAATGGCTTAATGATTGTTCTTTCCAGTCATAACCAAAGTGAACCCCACCCCACCCACTGCTCTATTATCATCTTCAGAAATCACTGAAGACAAAGAAGTAATTTGCCAGCATATATTTATACTTTTGATTTTTTCTGCATCAGGTATAGAAGTCCATTAACATAATTTATGTGCAAATACATTATCTAATAAAAACATTCTATTGTTCTGGAATTGTGCTGCAAATTTTTTTGATAATTGTAATTTCTGGTTTTGTCATTATACAGTATTTTATTTAAATATTGAACAGAGCTAGACCCCCAACAATCTCTGCTTGACACATCATCCACTTCAAAAGGGTTCTTCTCAATGTGGGTTACACCAGCAAGATCCACCTGACAAGACCACCAGCAATATGTAGAGAGAAGTTGCCCCATAACTAAAAATGTTCAAGGCCAGGTTGGATGAGGCTTTGAGCAACCTGGTCTAATGGGTGGCATCCCTGCCCATGGCAAGGGGATCGGGACTAGATGGAAGTTCAGGATACGGAACACAGACTACTCTATGTTTTTATGAATATCACTATATTTAATTTAATTCTGCTGGGTTTTTTTCTATCACCTTCTTAGCAATAAAAGTTTCATGTTAAGGAGATTTGTCTTTTAGAATTAGAGCCCTGGAACCTACAGTGCAATAGTCTTCATGTGGCTGCTTAGAGGAGCGATGACAATCATCTCACTTGACTCTTAGTCTAGTGTTAAAGTCTTTAAAATCATAGAATCACAGAATCATAGAATTTTAGGCGTTAGAATGGACCTCACATATCATCTAGTCCCAACCTCCCCTGCCATGGGCAGGGACATCTTCCTACCAGATCAGGCTGCTCAAGGCACTTCCCTGGGCAACAGGTTCCAGTGTCTCACCACCCTCACAGGAAAAAACCGTTTCCTAATATCTAGACTAAATTTCCCCTCTTTCATTTTGAGCCCATTACCCCTTGTCCTATCACTGCAGTTCCTAACAAAGAGTCAGTCTCTGGCTCCCTTGTAGGTCCTTCAGATACTGGTAGGCTGCTATGAGGTCTCCAGGCAACCTTCTCTTCTCCAGGCTGAACAGCCCCAACTTCCTCAGCCTGTCCTCATTGGGGAGGTGCTCCCGTCCTCTTATCAACTTCCTAGCCCTCCTCTGGACTTGCTCCAAGAGTTCCATGTCACCGACAAAGATGTTGAACAGTATCAACCCCAGCACTGACCCCCTAGGAACACCACTCCTCACTGGCCTCCATGTGGACAATGAGCCACTGTCCACAACTCTCTGCGTACGACCATCCAGCCAGTTCTATATCCACTGAGTTGTCCACCCATCAAATCCATGTCTCTCCAATTTAGAGACAAAGATGTAATGTGGGACAGTGTCAAACACTTTGCATAAGTCCAGGTAGATGATATCAGTTGCTCTGCCCCTATCCACAAATTCTGCGGCCCCCGACGTAGGCCACCAGATTCATCAGGCATGACTTGCCCCTGGTAAAGCCATGTCAGTTATTACCAATCCCCTTTGCTTTTCATGTGCCTAAGCATAGCTTCCAGGACAACCTGCTCCACAATCTTGCCAGGCACAGAGGTGAGACCGACTGGTCTATAGTTTCTTGGTTGTTCCATTTTCCCTGAATTATTAAGTTCCTGAGCACATTTAAAATGTGTTCAATCAATTTAGAATATAAAGAAGTATGTGTCATGGTTTTACCCCAGCTAATAACCAAGCACCATACAGCCACTCGCTTACTCCCCCACCAATGGGATGGGGGAGAGAATCAGAAGGGTAAAAACTAGAGAACTTGTGGGTTGAGATAAAGACAGTTTAATAGGGAAAGCAAAAGACACACACACACATGCCAAGCAAAACTCACTGCTGCCCATGGACAGAAGGTGTTCAGGAACTCCAGGAGAGCAGGGCCCATCACACATAATAATAGTTACTTGGGAAGACACACAAAGATCCCCTCCTCCTTCTTTCTCCCACTTTATATACTGAGCATGATGTCATATGGTATGGAATATCTGTTTGGGTCACCTATCACTTGTGTCTCCTAGTCTCCCATGCACCCCTAGCTTCCTTGCCAGCATGGCAGTATGGAAAGCAGGAAAGGCCTTGGCTCCATGTAAGCACTGCTCAGTAATAATAAAAACATATCCATATTATTGACCTTGTGCTCTGCAAAAATCCAAATCAAAGCCCTGTATTAGCTGCCATGAAGGAAGCTAATTCTACCCCAGCCTAAACCAGCACAGAATGACATTTGCTAGTTCTCTACTGCTAACGAAGGAGGGAAAAATTCAAGCATTTTGGTTGGGTTTTTCTTGTTCTGGGTAATTTGTTGTGGGTTTTTTGAGTTTTTTTTCAGACTCTTAGTTCAATTTGTTCCATGGAAATGGATGGGTTAACCAAGTTAGTGAAGCCTCATTAGTTTCTACTTCTTCTGAAATAATCTCAGTTGTTGGTTATAAAACAAACAAAAGATCCTAAGGTTTTCCCTTGATGAATGGACTAATTTTGCAAAGAAAAGAAAGTAAATATTTGATGAAGGGAGAAATCATTATATGAAACCTATGTAAAGGAAAACTCATTCTTAAGTCACCTTTTAGAGTGCATTGTAAATAGTTTGTCTATCTGAAGTTGTAGAATGATACAAAAATATGGAATTATGATGATTAGGCTTTTATCACTCAAACAGATTTAGATAATGAAAACTTTAGGCTCCATTAGTTTAAAATTTATAGCACTCTTTCTTCTCTCTTCTTCACAAGAAAGAAGACCATGTACTAAGTTTTCAAATTCAGACAGCTTTAACAGAGAACACGATTTAATATTTTAACACACCATATATAATGCTCTAAATGAAGTGATCATTTAAACAAATCCCAAAACTTTTAAAGTTGTGTGAATTTAGAAGCTAGAAAAACCAAAATGGTCATATTATACAGTGGAAAAGGGGAACTTGTGCAGGGAAAGTTTATTTTAACTTTTTTTAACTTCACAAATAAGGTCAACTGTAATTCAATGACTGTGTGTTCATATAAGGTCTACAAATAAAAGCAGTCAGAAGAAAAGAAAAGCTAAGTTTCTAATGCTTCTTTAATCAAGTGACTTTATTATCACTTTTCCTAAAGGACTATTACTGTCTACTAAACACCGAATAAATAGTTTAATGAATGTTTTAATTTTTTTTTAATGTCATGAGAGATAGGTTTAATGGTTTGTACAATTTCAGGTCTTTAATATGTATTTATCCTGCAATATTAATTAATATCACATGTTTATTTACGACTGAGAGTGGCCTGCCAAATAATGCATGAAAAATTTTGAATAGCATTTCTTTCTATTTAATATCACAGATTTAAAATTAATGCAGTTTAGATTTTGTGAAACATGCTCCAGGTGTGGTAGCCCTGGTGTTTAGTGGAGGGGAAAGTTTATGCATTTAAGAGATGCACCTCTATCTGTTGATTTCCCAGAGACAGTTTGGTTGGTCCTTTTTCCATAATGGTGACTTGTGGGCACTTGTTTACATGCAAATGCTGCAGGTGATCCCTCTTAATCTCTATTTTGTTGACTTTGCATTCCGTTTAAGTGACATCATTCCAGACCCTCTGCCTCTCTCTTTTACACAGAGCTTCTTGTAACTGTCTCCTTCCTCCGTCATTCCCAGTTTAAAGCCCTCCATACCTTAAAACATTAAACTGTCTCTAAAACTGTCTCTAAATACTTTATCACAATATATTGTATTGCATGAAAAGATGGAGAACAGTCATCAAAATCAGGGGTTAGCCCACATGTTACTATGACTATTGGTAAGGTCTAGACATATTAATACAGGGGCTGCAGCTGTAAATTGAGAATATGTTCATAAAGACTTCTGTTGTTTATATGACTATTGATTCACCTTAAAGCATCATCTCAATCAAAGATTTTACAACTTGATGTAAAATAATATAAAATTAAACTGCACCAATAAGAAAAAAAGATGGATCATCTGCACAAATTCAGGATCTCTAAAACTCTATATGTATAACAATATACTCTTATCTTTATATAATATATAT
>NW_008668606.1:10779-45962 GCF_000695815.1 Acanthisitta chloris
TCTATCCAAGTACTGCAGAATGGTTCATTTAGAACCCATGTATTTATATAGGACTTGAAAATATCTGGAATATTCTTTATAGCACTTAAGTACAAATTTTTCAAGCTTGACAGCAGGAAATAAATGAGAAAAAAATACTCAATTTGTTCTCACTAAAACTGCATAGTCTTTGAAAAATGGTGACAAATAATTAACTTAGTAAGAGAAAAGTCATCTAATTGAAGATAAAAGTGATGTACAGATCAATGTATTTGTTCTTTAGCACAGCATCTCAGCCTACTTAAAATCAGAGGTTTAAGAAGTCTTAAGTCCTTAATACAATTATCAAAAAGACAAGATGATTGAATTGAACTCTGCCAGTTTAATTGTTTATAAGACTCTGTAAAAAAGTACTTTATTAAATCAAAGAAATTACTTCTAGGCCAAAAAACCCCCTGGTGAAATAGGTTTAAATTCAGCCATCTGCTGGAAGCTTAACTTCTCCCTCAAAGTAGATAAAGAGAAAAGGAGACTATTTCAAAAATTATATAAACAAATATTAAAATTTTCCTTCTCAAACAATGAATAAACTTTGTTTGATTAATATTTTAAATGAAAGAAGCACTTGTAAAATATTTTTGTCTTCTAAATTTTGGGTTAATTTACTATTCCCTGAAATTCTATTTAACCACCAAAACAGAAATGACAAAAATTGGCACAGCATGATCAAAGCCTATGAATTTTCCAGGATTGTCTTTCCTTTACACAGTCCCAAAAAACCCATCATTCATTTAATAAATCTTTCTTGTAAGCCACTTCCTTCTCCAACATACGTGATTTTCTACAATTTAAACAAACATGTATGACAATATATTTTTTTATTTTCTGATAACACTTGTGTTTAATAAGAGATGTTATATCAAGAGGTTTATAATCACTGTCTTATATTCTTTTATTCCTAACTCTATAATGAGCAGCATGAGTTGCAGTTCATGGCAGGGCATGCACTTTTCACATGAGCATTGCACAACATTTTTATATTAATTCAGACAAAATTTCTCACATACTTTAACCACAATTTAGTGCATTTTTTACTGTCTAAATTATCTGGTCTGAGGCTAAGAGTTACTTCATAATAGGCTTAGCACAGACAGACATGATGCAAACCTATTCCTAAAAATGCAATTTTTTTGTACAAAATATTTTTTTAGACTCCATGTGTTAGTACATTACGGAAAGGGGAAATACTCAAACTATAGAGTGTCAACATCACATATAATTGCCAGATCCGATGAAAGCCATTCAGCCCACACTGACAGCACACTTAGATATAAGTATGTCTTATTATAATACCAGATGATGTTTACACAAGTACCAGATGTGCCAAGGATTTGCTCTAGAGTTAACTCTAAAATGTGAAATCTTGCCTTGATACATTCAGATTGCATTTTTATTTCAGAGTACCTTGAAGTATAAATGCAATACCAAACACAAACCCAAAAGTGTTTGTGCAGGCTTAATAAAAGAGAAATGTAACATTATCATTGATTTCAGAATTACTTTTAAAGTAAAGGTAGAATTAAAATACCAACTTTTATCCCTGTGACGGTAGAGGAATATAAAGAGGAACATCAAAAAATACTGCTAAAAATAGAACCAAATCATATTTTCACAATGAAACCATGGCAGCTTTTCAGTCTGAGGTGTATATATACATATACATATACATATACATATATATATATATATGATTATTTAGGTATTTTAGATAAAAATTCATTTAAGGATGTAATATTTGGTTCTTTTCTTTTATCCCCCACCCCTGATCAGTGATAATACATGAGTAAGCTCTTCTTTAAAATTTCTGTTTTATTGTTTTAGTGTTGCAAGGACAATATGTGTTTTTCAATTTGGATAGTCTAGTTAGGTAACTCGCTTACACAAATAGAATAATGAGAGTGA
The DNA here is from genome assembly GCF_000695815.1 of Acanthisitta chloris. Taxonomy (NCBI): domain Eukaryota; kingdom Metazoa; phylum Chordata; class Aves; order Passeriformes; family Acanthisittidae; genus Acanthisitta; species Acanthisitta chloris. The sequence continues at coordinate 12,721 of NW_008668606.1, forward strand.
TAAAAATACAATTCAAGATTTTTTTATGTACATGAAACCTCATTCTAGATCAAGTGGAAGGGTACTAATACAGCAGAGTGTACAAATTAAATGGTTAATGAAAAACTGAAAATAACTCCAGATTTGATAATAAGATGCTGATATTGTTCTTATTCACTTTATCAAATGGCAATAATGGCATGATTTACATGTAGATACAGCACCACTCAATGCCCCACTCAAAATGATATCTCTGTGACTTGCCTTTCCCAACTTAATGAACATGTGAAAGGGAAAATGTAACTGGTGGTGTAATTTCTTAAAATAGAGGTAGTCTAACATCCAGTTGTTTTTCCAGTTTAAATCCTGCACTCAATCATGGCCAAGGTCCCCGGGCTTTCTGGAACAGCTGCTGAAGGACACTAAAAGTCCTTCGGGCTTTCTGGCTGGAACCTGGAAACTGTGTATGGTTATATAAATCTTTCCCCACACAGAAAGTTTGTCAGATCACAAACTGTAGAGCTCCTATTTGCAAGATGATGCACAACTTCAATGCATAATTATTAGGACTAGTTGATAGACATGGAGGTTTGTGTAAATTCTTAATTTGTATACAGTGGTTTAGCAGAGAGAGCCATGAACAGTAATCAGAAATCAGCAGTTTGCCAGTAGGCATTGAGTCATCATTTCATTTCATTTTCATTCTTCAAAAGCAAAATTACTGAACAAAAATTTAAATTGAGGTATCATAAGATTGCATGCAGTAGAGGAATTATCTTCAGAAAGGTTAAGTACAGCACAACCTAGGAACCATGCCATATTAATGGGGATTTTGGGGGTGTTTTTATGGTGTTGGGTTTTTTTGTTTGATTGGAGGTTTTGGGGGGATTTTTTGGTCCCGAAAACTCTCTCTCATGTAGCTGATACAATTACTGACAGTATATAATTTTTTGAAGTAAAGTCTCTGGTAGGAGCTTAGGAGTTTCTCTAAGTGCTGCAGAGGTGCTTATAGTACTCAAGCTCTTAGAAGGAACTCCTTCATTTCATCGTCTGTTCAGGGAGAATGATGAAATTTCTTATAAACTGCAATTTTTACCTGCAACCATCCCCTATCTTGTAAAAAAAAGAAATTAAAATGTCTACATAGATGAAGCCATTTACAGGCCAGATGGACTATTACCATGTGTGAGCATGTTCCTGGTTCACCACTGACTCTGAAAAGCATATCATATAATGGAAATTTTGTATATACAAACACATACATATTTAACACACATACAGATATATACACTGTGAAAAAGTTATTTTCAATCTGAAGTTAAATACAGGTAAAAAAATACATATACCTACCTATATAAAACATATTTTTATATTAGGTATGTATATAAATATGGGGCCCCTCAATTCAGGAAGGATATTGAGGTGCTGGAGCAGGTCCAGAGCAGAGCAATGAGGCTGTGAGGAGAGACTGAGGGAGCTGGGGTTGTTTAGCCTGGAGAAGAGGAGGCTCAGGGAAGACCTTATAGCCCTCTACAACTACCTGAAAGGAGTTTGTAGTCAGGTGGGGGTTGGTCTCTCCTCCCAGGCAACCAGCAGTAGGACAAGAGGGCCCAGACTCAAGCTCTGCCAGGGGAGGTTGAGGTTGGATATTAGGAAGAGATTTTTTACAGAGAGAGTAGTCAGGCATTGGAAAGGTCTGCCCTGCAAAGTCATGGATTCACCATTCTTGGAGTTTTTCAAAATGAGACTGGATGTGGCACTTAGTGCCATGGTCTAGTAACCATGGTAGGGTTGGACTTGATGGTCATTGAGGTCTCTTACAACCTGGTTGATTCTATGACTTTTTTGCCTTTAAAATTAAATAAAATTCAGTGATGAAGAATAAATGGCTGTTAAATTTAAAAATATTATCCATATTGTGAAACTCAGGCTAACAAATTTTTTTACTTTCAAAATTTACACAAACCTCACTACATGAGGCAGTGGCAATTTAAGTAGATACTGGAGCAGAGAAGTAGAGAAAAGAGAAAGCATCCTGTACATTAGACTTCATGGGATAATTTTAAAGTTCTGTAACAAAATGTCATGGTTTAGGAATCGTATTGCTCAATTTAGTGTTCCCACTGAAACACCCCAGACCACACACTGCTCACTCCCTCCCTCCTCCACTTCCCCTCTGGTGGGATGGAGAGGAGAACTGGGGGCAGAAAAAGATAAAAATCTTCGGTCGAGATAAGAACATTTTACTTGAAATAGAAATGAAATAAGAAAAATTTAAAGTAGAAACAATAGTATTAATAACAGAGTAATCAAGACAGGTGAATGATTCACACATGATTGCTCACCAAGCAGGACCTGGCGCTAAACCACCACACATTCCACCAAACTGAAAAAATGCTACCACTCCCACGCTACCCCCTCACCGGTGCATGGCATGAGGTGGTAAAGAATAACCCCAGTGTCCTGACCATGCCCCTCCTGGCTGCTGCAAAAGTTAACCCTGTCCTGGCTAATACCAGGACACAATACCAGTGGACTTGTGAAAGAAAATAATGTTTTCTAAAATACCCTTCCTTATCTACTTGGCATCTTACTATGAAGCTCAGCCATTTCATCTGTTTGCTGTTACCATGAGCATTCACATTACAGAATCACAGAATTGTTTGGGTTGAACAGGACCTCTGGAGGTCATCTAGCCCAAGCCCCCTGCCAAGACAGGGTCACCTAGAACAGGTTAAACAGGAATATGTCCAGGTGGATTTGAATATCTCCAGGGAGAGAGAATTCACAGCCTCCCTAGGTAGCCTTTTCCAGTGCTCTGCCACCCTCAATGTGAAAAAGTTCTTTCTCATGTTGAGGTGTGGCCATTACTCCTTGTCCTGTCGGTGGGCATCACTGAAATGATTCTAGCACCATCCTCTTGGCACCCTCCTTTGAGATATTTATATGCATTAATTAGATTCCCCTCTCAGTCTTCTCTAGGAAAAGCAGATCCAGCTCCTTCAATCTGTCTTCATAAGAGAGATGGTCCACATCCTTAGTTATATGTGTGGCCCTCTCTGGTAGCAGAATTTTAAAAAATTATAAGGCCAGAAATTTGGGGATTGAAAAAGTAAAGTAAAAATTAATTGGTGGAAGTCATGACCCTCAATCTTATTTTATTCTAAGGATTAAATATTAAATATGAAGTCTTTGAGAACATTTTAGAAATACTTCTATCGACATGGTTGACGGGAAGACTAACAGAGAAAGAAAAGCATTGATTTCAGAGTTTATAATACTGACTGCAAATGTGCAATACCCTCAGTAAAACTTTTCCTTTGTTTTATTCAAAGTGATAAATGTTGTGACATATGGCCCAAAATTTAAACCATGTCTTTTATTTCTCCATAGTAGATTGAATTTGTGTTGCAATCCCCAGTAGAGCATCCTTGTTCAAAATGAATCAGCCCAGGTTACTTCTGATGTATGAAAACAATTGGCTGCATATTTCTTTCTTGAGCCCCAAACACAGAATTCATCACAACAACCTAAGATGTCCAATTATCTCACAGACAAAATAAAAACTTGAAAGACAGATTCTCTAAATCAATTCCCACTGAAGGTAAAACTTCTTTTCTCAGCTGTGGTACCTGTCATTTAATTTGGTGCTATCTGCAGCTGTTCTGAGAAAGAAAATATTCTAAATAAATCTGATTATACACAATCAAGAAAAATATTGCCTCCTGACAGAAAAGCAATGGTTAAAACAGTCTTGTACATAAGCATAATGACTACTAAATACTTTTCTGCATTTACTGTTTAACACGTGATCTTATCCAGTCTCATTGGCCCAAAGAACCCAGAGATTTCTGGATTTCACTTGTGAAAAGAGAGTGGAAAGACTACTTATTAGCCCATACACACATGGGAAAAAATAGAAAAAAAAAGAAAGAGGACAAAGAAGACATAGTTATTCACCCCCACCTTTCTTTTTTTTCTAATCACAAATATCCCTCAGTCTTCTCATATCAGTGATCCCAAATGACTCAATTCAGAGTCAGAAAAAATTATTTCTGACCTTCAAATCTGAATGCTTTTATTTACACTGTTTTCAATCCCTGCTGACACAGCATGGTGTATTTCTTTCACAGCAGATTCTGCAGACACTCAGATTTTGTGCTTGTGGCTATGAAGTACAGAACCTGATGAGGTGTCTGCTTTACTTTGGCTCTATTTAGCCCATTACTCTTAAATGCAAATTAACTTATAATATATGAAGAGAGATTTAACCACAACAGTACAACTCCCTTGTTAAAAATGGTTTAATATTATTTACAAGATTAGTGTGTTAGGGATTTTATTTTGTATGTATCATTCTCTGTAAGAGATGTGTCAGGAAGATTTGTCTCTTAATAAACACAAAGCAAGCAGATATTGATTTTATTAATCATTTGGATAATTAAATGTGTATTAACAGATATTTCATGAGATAATTCATTATGAATACTCTCCAGCTATTCTCTTTCCTTTCTCCAGTCTAGCTGCACTAAGTGAAAAATAGTTTCAGAAAATAACAGCTCCCCAGTAAGTGTTTTCATCTAGGCAGACAGAGCTGACCCTCTTCTCAGCATATAGCAGCCTCTCAGTCACCACAAGATACTAAGAGAAAGTACTGAAAAAATGCTAATAAAAATCTTACATTGGGTAAAAAAAAAAGGATAAATACTATTAATGTAAATAAAAGACCATGATAATTCAAAAATAAGAACTTGGCCTGAGAAATGCCACCAGCAGGAAAAAAATTAATTGCCTCCATTTAACAAATTACAGAGGGACATAGAAAATAAGTTGTTCGATACTAACTTACAGATGTTTGTAGCCGAAGTGAGAAATGAGAAGAGAACCTTAACTATAAAATCATACTCTGAAATACATCTGTGGCTTTTGACACTGTCTCCCATGAGATCCTCATAAAGAAGCTGATGAAGCGTGGGCTGGATGAACAGATAGCAAGATGGATTGAAAATTGGCTGAATGGCTGGGTCCACAAGGGGGTGATCAGTTGCACAACAGATAGTTGGTAACCAGTAACTAACTTGTCCTGCCAGTGACTGATCCCCAGGGTCAGTGTTAGATCCCACCCCGTTCAATATCTCTATTTACAAGCTGGCTGATGGGACAGAGTGTACTTTAAGCAGTTGCAGACAACATCAAGCTGAAAGCAGTGACTGATACACTAGAGGGTCATGCTGCCACCAAGAGAGACCCTGACAAGCTAGAGAAACAGACTGACAGAAAACTCCTGTAAGGCAATTTCAACAAGGGGATGTACAAAGTCCTGTGCCTGAGGAGGAACAACCCCGTGCCCCAATATATACTGGGAACTGACTAGCTGGAAAGCAGGTTTGCTGCTTTAGCATACTGTTGTTTTGCAAGTGAAGGACCTAGGAGTCCTAGTAGTCACCAAGTTTGTCACACACCAGTAATACTTCCTTTCCACACAGAAGGCAAACATGAGCCTGGATTGCAGAGCACTTTTAGAAGCAGTGTTGCCAAATGGTCAAGGGAGAGGATCCTTCCACTGTACTAAACACTGTTGAAGAGACAAGAGTTCTGAGTTCCCCAGTACAAAAGAGACATGGGGGCACTGGCCAGAGTGAAGCAAAGATTCGCAAAGATGATTAATGGACTGGAGCATCCCTCCTATGAGGCAAGGTTTAGGAAGCAGGAACAAATTAGTCTGGAGGAGAGAAGGCTCAAGAGAGAACTTGGCCTGAAGTATCTGAATATCTGAAAGAAGGCTGTGAGGAAGAAAGACAGTGACAAGACAGGAGGCAATAAACACAAACTAAATCACATGAGGTTCACCCTGAATGTCATACAGCTTTTATGGTGAAGGCAACGGAACATTAGCAGAGGTTGACCAGAGTGGCTGTGGAGTCTTCCTGTCGAAAGCTGCCAGGACGTGGTCCTGGGCAACTGGCTTAAATGGCCATGCTTGAGCAGGGTAGGGTGACCTGCAGAGGTCAACTTCATTTGGTTGACCAAACGATCCCCAGAGGTGCCTTCCAACCTCAATCAGCCTGTGATTCTGTGATTTTGTTATTCTGTGTTTTCAGTAATTTTCACTAAGTGCTATTTTTACTGCTACAGAATTATTTGCTTTGGAGAAAAATAAGTAATGTTCAGATTCTCCTTTACAAATACAAGAAAATCCTAAGTGGTCACGACCAATACACTTTTCTAAGTAATTTCATTATCATTTTTGTTACAACTCTTGCTGTAATATAATAGAACTGATTAATTTGTCCATAGTGTCCTGCCTGTTCTCGGCTTCCCATTCATTCACTTTGGAAAAACACAACCCCTGGCATTTCTCTTTCTTTAAAACATATCTTGCAAATGAAAAAAATTATTTGAAACCATAAACAGCCAATGATATGCTAGTGATATAATCAGCACCTGACAAAGTGTTTACATTTTAACATAAAATTAGTTAGAATAATCTTGAGGTTTATTTTGTTTTAAAAAAGCAATACTGTCACAAAATTGAAGATAATTTTGATTTAATGCTACCTTTCACTAAATCACTTATCCATTTCTTGTTCTATTGTAAAATTCAATTGCCAGAGTAGCTCTTTAGTCTTCATAGCATTTTTATACTTACTATTCAAATAAATGAGAGAGAGGGCAAAAAAAATTTTGGCCTTCAGATAATATATGTGTGATCTACATTACTTTATGCTATGGCACATTTTAGAGTATGAATGGTGAAGGAGTGAGGGTTTTTTCAGGAAAAGCTGATTCCAAACCCTTTGAGATCTATATTTTGTGCTAGACATAGCAAAAGTCTTCTGTATTTTATTTTTATGCATAATTTGGTTATCTTTTTTTGTTATTTTATGTGATTTATACTGAAAGCAAACATCCAAAGGATTCTCCACCCATCTGATAATAAGAAAGGATCTGGTTTGTGTTTACAGGGTAAAAAAATTGCTAAACAGTTTTTTGCTTTCTTTTATGCTTCTAGCCACTGCTCATAATACAAACAGGGAATAATTTCATGGACTTATGAAAAAAAAATGCTGAAAACACCAATGTACACCATCCTCTCATGTACTGAGACATTGATCTACTTAGTTGCCTGCATACTGAAAAACTGCTTTACAAGATTGTAACTTGAAATAGTGTTTACTGGGAGGATTTTTCCATAACCTTTTGACATTTCACATTTTTTACAAGCTGCAGCATAAATTTTTGCTTACTATTCCCCTTTATTTCCCATGCATTATTAATGCCAGAATATTGCAATCTGCTCTGTCCCTGTAGCAGAAACAAAAAAATACTGTTGCTTCACAAGTAAATAAATCAATATCTATTCTCTGCAAATAAAATGCAATGTCTCTGAATATTTAAAATTCTCACATGATGTGATGTATTTTTTCTTGAAGTGATTCTTGCCACTATGAATGACTGTTGATTGTTCCTTTATTAAAATAAAGACAATATTTTAGTGAATAGGAAATTATATGAAATAAGTTAACTACAGATGGATTTGCAAGAAAATGCACTAACCTAACGTAGAATATTCCTGAAGGATTTGTTTATGTATGTACTTGCATTTCTTGATGCCATAATAGCAACTTCAATGGAAAGCTTCCAAAGGATTAATTGCTTAGTTTTGCACAAGTTCTTTATTTATCATCATTAACAGGCTTGTTTGAGAGAGTTTTTTCATAGTGTAATGTATCATTTACTGAAATTCTCTTTCTGGCAAGCTGACAAAAGGAGTATATTAGATGTTATGCTGTCTAATTACATGGCTTGATTTTAGCAATCATTTCCAATTTGTTGGTCTCAAGACACAGTAATATAGAGGAGTGGAATATTGTAGCACAAATCTTACAACTCTTCCCATCAGAGTGATATCTAAGATAGAGTAAAACTGTTGGGAAAATGCATTTAGTACGAAACTTCTGCTGAAAATAATTAAGTCATTGGAGAGATTTTCTAGATTGCCCAGAGTGAGTGGTGAGGAAATCATTAAAGAAGTGAACACACCACAGAATGTTTGCTTTGGATAATAGTTGTACTATATCATCAATTCTAATCTATTCAAAACCAGCATTGAGGACAACTGAACTGTTCAAGAGTAGATCATTATATTTAGATTATTTTACAGAATATATTTCTTCCCAATTTTTATATCAAGAATTCCCTGTCTCTAGTAGCAACAATACATTAACTGTAAGATAATTAGAGTCAGAATTAGTATGCAAAACACAATCAATACACAAATTTTTTCTTATAAAATATGAATGTTAATACTTTCCTTTATATATGGTGGAAATATTGACTTCATACATTAATTAAATGTCTTCCATTTCAATAAACTTTTCATGTTATAATTTATTAAAATTGCTGCTACATTTAACCCTTTTTGAGGATGTTGTAAAAAAATTAGTTTAATGCACTTTTCTGTAGAGGTAATTAATTCTCGCTATCAGTTTTTCTCATGTGAAGACATTAACAAATCAAGTAAAAGATAACTCACTCATGCAGTTGAAACATCAGTTGCACTATTGTCACTTTAGGACTTTTAAATATGAAAAAAATTATGGTTACCTATTTTCATAAATATTTACATGGACTTTAGTGAAGAAATTAAAAGAGTTAATTTTTGTCAAACAAAGAGCAGAAGACTGGGCTTCCTCTTTATTGTATTATTTTTTTCATTTCTAGCCTTCAGAAACAAGGACTTTAGATAACCTAATAAGATATTTGCTCATATTCTCAATCTTGTAAGCACTTCTGCTCACACAGATCACATGTCTGCGCACTTTATGTTAGCACAACTTGCTACCACTTCTGATTAATCTCTTCAATTAATTCCCAGGTGGGTTTATTGGAATTTTTCAAATTTCTGTCTTCACTTGATTCATGGCTACTCTAGTTAAAAAAAAAAAAAGGGTGGAGATTTCATATCTGAAAGCAAGCACTGAGGAGAAACAAGGACTATTTAAACTAAAGGGCAGGAATCCTATTATAGGAAAAAATAGCTATACATTTAGAAGGAAATGGGCAAATTCCTTAGAGGAAATAGTACTATCAAAAATATTTCCAAAATCGACACTGAAGGCAGCATTTGCCCTCAGGTTACCAAGTTATCAACTGTATGATAATATCAAAAGGATGGCTATAGTAGGTTAAAACAATCTCATTCTCTTCTCTCTACAACATGTGTGTATACTGAGAAGATTAGAAAACACTCTAGTTATGCACTGATACTTATGTAAACTCCATATATAGAATCACAGAATGATTTGAGTTGGAAAGGAGCTTCAAAATTGTCTCAACCAACTCACCTGCCAGGAGCACCTTGCACTAAAACACATCTTCCACCAGTTATCTTCAACTATTTTTTTATTAGTCAGCAATTCACAGAATGACAGAATCTGTCAGGCTGGAAGGGACCACAGTGAGTCAGCTGGTCCAACCTCCCTGACCAAGAAGGGTCATCCTAGAGCACATGGCAGGGGATGGAATCCAGGCAGATCTTGATATCTGCAGTGAGGGAGAATCCATATCCTCTCTGGGCAATCTGTTCCAGTGCACCATCACTTACACAATTCACTTTTAACTTGACATCAAAATATGCATAAGCTGATATATTTATAAAATGCATGAAAACATAGGAGGGAAAGCACAGCATCAAGTTACATTTGAGTTAAATCTGTAAGGCATCATTCCTGTAAAGCCAACTAATTCATGACAAATGTTTTTCTGACACACACCTCACCATGGATCCTGTCTTTTTATGTATTCCATATCTCAGGTGATACCACATGCAATTTTCTCCTAGCAGAAGTTAGTTTTCACAGCTTGCATATTTTTTGGAGTCCTCTAAAGGAAAAAATATATGTATATATAATTTACCACTTTATTGCCAACCTAGTATATTTCTTTTGTCTTCCAAACATATTTGCTTCTATATTTTTTGGAAGTAAGAACTGTACCAAGACTCAATTAAGGCTTGATTCATGCTTTCAAGTATAAAATAAAAAATGTTCTTTTGTCAGAACAGATGTCAGTTTCTGATCCTGATTTTAGTTTAACAGTTTCTTAACTCAACAGGTGGCCTTCCATAAGCATGCTGTACCTTTCAGTATAAAATGTCAACATTCACTGTATTTTATGTCAGTCTATATATTAAGTGCATTTGTTACAAGTTTTTGAATCAGATCGATACAGGTATGCTATTAATACACAGCAAATAATAAAATTGATACTTGGGATATTGGTTATCCTGAGCCATATATAGTATCTGTGTATTTAAGATGCATTGAAGAAGAAATCTCACTAAGTTCCTGGAGGAGGGGAGGAGAGATCAAAAATAGGTGCATTTCAAAGACATCTAGGCACTGTAAATGTTCTTTCCATCCCTTTCATGGTATGACTGTTGTCTGGTTATATCTGATATTTACAAAATCAGAGACACACAAAGAGAGTCTAAAAATATAGTAACCTTCCCTTTGGATATATTACAATGTCAAAAATACATACCTACCTAAAATTGAAGGAAGCAGGTTCTTCTAAGCCTTAGATTCAGTATTAAACATTTTTAAAACTACTACTTTAAGTAAAAAATTGATTTCTCCTTTGGATTTTAAATGTAAGTACCGAAAACAGACTTTAGACACATATTTCCCTAGACTTTTGAGCATGCATATTAGTCCTGCTGGAAAAAAAGGAATATTCACTCATTTTACTTAGGTCAGTACTGATGTTTCCTTTAAAGATCTCTCTCCTTGAACATATGGGAAAATAATTTGACTTTCTATTTTTATATTTTGTAATTTCTACTTTCTGGAATGAGAATGAGTTCAAGTTCTGTTGTAAAATTACTCTATCATGAGGGACTGGGTAAAACATAATGGATACTGTCTATCTAGGTCTTGCAGACTTCTGTAGAGTATATCATATTTAGACTTAGGACTGTTGGACATCAGTGTGGGATCACCGAGTTTTTTAGAATATCACAGAGTAGTCTGGGTATAGCACAGTCCTAAGCAGATTATCACAACCAAAACCATTTAAGTCATATACATCCCTAAAATGCTACTACTCCTTTTGTATAACATTGCAGTGCATTCTTAGCACGAATAATCTTATTCCAAACAGAATATTTCAGGTAAGATGGACTGTGCATAATGACCCCTCTGACCTTTGCATAATCTTTCATTTTTCTGTCTCTGACATATTTTAGGTAATTTTTGAAATCATTAATTACAAGTGGTGGCAACTCTACACACAGAATTGTCATGGTTTAATCCCAGCCAGTAGCCAAGAACCACGCAGCCGCTCATGCTCTCTCCTCCTCCCTCTTCCCCCGCAACCCAGAGGAATGGGGAGGAGAAAAAATAAAGTAAAATATGTAGGTTGAGATAAGAACAATTTAATAATAATAAAGAGCAGAATGAGCTAAAAGTCTAATGGATAATAAAAAGAACAAAATCAGTGATGTATAATACAATTGCTCATCACCCGCGGACCAATGCAACCCTGAACCTCCCCCCGGATCAGCCCTTCCTACTTATATACTGGGCATGACGTGCCATGGGGTGGAATATCCCTTTGGCTAATTCAGGTCACCTGTCCCAGCTATGCTCCCTCCCAGTTTTTCTTGTGTACCTTCTCACTGACAGAGCATAAGACACAAGCAAGAAAATGTCCTTGATTTAGGATAAACACAACTTAGCAGAAACCACAACATTAGCAACAGTATTATCACTCTGAATCCAAACACTGCACTGCACTAGCTACTGAGAAAATTAACTCCATCCCGGTTAAAACCAGCACAGAATGTTGCACCCCTTTTTTCCTTTTTTTAAAGCAAACATAAGTACTCTTGTCATCCATCTATGTTGGGAGAAAAATTAGAAGATAAGCTGAAGATTAGTGTGTTTCACTAGAAATGTAGACAAAAATATCTTTGGGAAATGACATATTTAATAAACATAAATAAAATATCATGCTTTTAAGATAAATTTTTGAGCATTGTTCTCATAGATATCTTAGAGAAAGAGTGAAGAGTAATTTAACAAACTGAAGGTATCATTTCATTTAAATCTCTACATGTACTTTCATTCCAAAGGCTGTATAAAATTTCAGACTTCTTTCAGAAATTCAGATACCAAACTGTTGTACTTTCTTTCTCTGGATATCTATCTGCCTTAGAATGTTTACATTTGATCTTCATTTCATAAAACTATCTTTGAATTTCATTCCCTAACTTTTTTCCATGACCATTACAATTGGGTTTTCAAGGGTCTGTGTCAAATTTCATGTTGTAAGACATATATGTAACAGAAAAAATAACACTCCAGATAAATAATAGTTTTTACAATGTGAATTGCTAGCATATGAAGAATTGCTGAAAAAGTTAAGTAAACAATTTTTTTTTCATAAACTCCAGTCTCCTCAAGTCATGCACAAATTTCAGTTTGTACACTATCTGAAATAAACAGCCCCAGCAGAAAAAAACTCACCAAACAATACCTGACATAAGACAAAAATCATCATTAGTTTTTAGTGTGATTCATACCTACAAGGAAATTACTATTACTCATTGCAAGGAGGAGTTTTTCTATATTTTAAGCATGTTATTTAGACCTTCCCATGCATTTTAAACCCATTTTAGTTCATCTGCTTACACCATATGTATTTACTTTTTCCATCACTAAAAGGAAAAATTATTATATGAAGTGTTTTTAAAGTGCTTCCTTTCAAGCCAAAATACATTTTTTTAAAGTTATACAAAGTTAGTGTTTGTGACAAATCAGATTATGGAAAAATGCATTTGGTAATTGTATGTTATATGGAGCCTTGCTCAACAACTGTTACCAAATCATAATTTGTAAGCATTCCTCATCTAGCACTTTAGTTCAGACTTTACATAAGACCCCTTTGTCTCAAAAGTGAATAAGCACTAGCTGCCACAAGTGTATAGGTCAGACCAATTTTAGGGCACCTCTAATTATTTCTATTAGAGACTAAACTTGGCAATGTTTCATAAATTTTGTTGTATGGTAACTTATTTCTTCATTTAGATTTTAAAAGATCAGATAGTTCAATGAATTTCATGTGTAACAAATGTGCCATTGGACTTCTATATTTTGCTATATATCATTTACTTTTATGTAAATGTTTTTCTGATATGAAGAATTTCTGGTAGTTATTGTGCTTGGTGTTTATACAGTCCCAGAGTGTGTTTTTGCAGTGGATTTATTTTCACCTCCACTTACTGGGTTGCTCTTCATGAAGGATGGGCTTTGTACAGGTGAACAGATTCCCTACAAATGAAACAGTATAATAAGACCTAATCAGGATTTTCTTTAAAGGGAAAAAAATTGCATAAATGTGTGGGCACAATCTTCCAAAATTTACTGGCACACATTTGTTAACAGAAAGTTTTGAAAACATCAGGCGGTCAGCCCACACTATGAAGTACCTCTTGTGTGATATAAAACATGGCCCATACGTTTTCATATTTGCTATTTCCTTAGTGAGTCCTCCTGTTGTTTCCTCATCAATCCAGTATTCCTCATCTCAGTATTCTTTTTTTTCTTCACATGCCCTATGTTCAGTTGTCCCTTCTTCAAAGGACCTGTTTTCCCTGTCTCAGATGATCTGGTGTGGTGCCACTTTGGACTCCAAGGAAATGGCATAACCCATCAATCTTTATCAAAAGACAAAACCTAAAGATATTTATGTGCAGCTACATTCCTCTCATCGCATTTACTCTCCTTAACACTCAGACTATTCCTTACAATAAAAGCACAGCTGGGTACTATTCTAGGTGGCCTGACTCCTTGCAGATTATGCAGATATCTGAGCATATAGCTTCTGGGAAAACTGAGTCCTTACTCTTCTGGTCTGGATAGAAATTCTCATCACATCTTCACTGAGGCTGTGCAGGACACATCTGCACAGGCACCCATAATTAAGAAGATACTGAAAATGTTGGTGTCCTACCTGCGACGTGAAGCCGTTTTGTATTCAGGCAATAAAAATAACATGTTTTACAGCCATGTGGCATGCAAATAATGTGATCTAGTCTATCATCATCTGACTATAGCCAGTGTTGCTGGAGTATAGGGTCTCTGATATCACAAGTTGATATCTGAGTGCTGAAAATGTCCCTGTCTTGTTGAGAAATATATCAGCATCTCCTTTGGGTCTGGGGCAGACTAACAGAACTCAGCTGTTATGCATTCTTCCTGGGAAGCCTCCGAAACTGTGGTTTATGAAACATGAATATCCTGAAGTAGGCACATCAGTGAAATTTGGAGCTTGTCAACACCACCCCCACACCAGGAAAGCACAAAGAAGAGATGAGATATGAGATGATAAATACTTCCCATATTCGGATGGTGTCATTAGTATTCCTAATGTGCCCTATCAAGGAGAAAACTTAAAAGCTGTCCTCTCCAACTGATCATTGATTAATTGATAGCTATTGAAGGATTATGAGCTCCACTTAGGCAAGTCTTTTCTACATTTAAAAGCTCCTGAAAAGCCTTCTATTTAAAATAGCATTGTGCATTGGCTCTCAAATAATCACTCTCTGTATCTTTCTCTTCCGTAAAAAGTACATTCAAGAAGATCAGGCCAAATCACCCAAGCGGCCACATGTAGCAACTGCCATAAATATAATAGCAAAGTCACTACTTCATCCCACTCAAGCAGAAATACACACACAATGGAAGTCTGTTTTGTCAGTGTTGGATCTCGGAGGTAGAAATAGGTTCAGGTAGCAGGATCAGTGACATAACTCACAACACAGAAGGAACAGAAATAAGATGGAAATAGATACAGGTAGAGAACTAAGGTTTGGATCCACATGTAAAACCTACCATAAGTACAAGTGTCAGTAGAAGTGTTGAATGAATTACATAGAGTCACAGAATCACAGAACATTCAGAGCTGGAAGGGACCCACAGTGATCACCGAGTCAAACTCTTGGCCCTGAACAGGACATCCCTGAGAATCACACCATGTACCTGAGAGCATTGTCCAAATGCTTCTTGAACTCTGTCAGTCTTGGTGCTGTGATCACTTCCCTGGGGAGCCTGTTCCAGTGCCCAACCACTCTCTGAGTGAAGAAACTTTTCCTAGTATCTAACCTAAACCTCCCCTGACACATCTTCAGGCCATTCCCCTGAGTCCACTGATCACTGGTTGCCAGAGAAAAGTGATCAGTGTCTGCCCCTCCACTTCCCCTTCTGAGGAAGTTGCATACAACGATGATGTTTTCCCTCAGTCTCCTCTTCTCCAGGCTGAACATATCAAGTGACCTCAGCTGCTCCACATATGACCTCCCTTCAAGGCTCTTCACCATATTTGTTGCTGTCCTTCAGAAACTCTCTTATAGCTTTATATCTTTCTTGTATTGTGGTGCCCAAAGCTACACACAATATTCAAGGTAAGGCCACACCAGTGCAGAGTAGGGCAAGAAAATCTCTTCCTTCTACTGGCCGACAATGCTTTCCCTGATGCACCCCTGGACATGGTTGGCCCTCCTGGCTGCTAGGCACACTGTTTACTCATATTCAATGTGCCATCAAGAAGGACCCCCAGGTCCCTTTCCTTGGCACTACTTCCCAGCATCTCATTCCCCGGTTTGTACGCATAGCCAGGGTTGCCCTGTCCCAGGTGCAGAATCTGGCACTTGCCCTTGTTAAACTTCACATGGTTGCTGATTGCACAGCCCTCTCATTTATCTAGGTCTCTCTGCAGGGCCTCTCTGCCTTCAAGGGAGCCAACAACTCCTCCCAATTTTGTGTCATCTGCAAACTTGATTAGTCCTATGTCCAAGTCATTTATGAAGATGCTGAAGAGCACTGAGCCTAGGATGAAGCCCTGCAGAACCCCACTAGGGGCTGGTTGCCAGCCTGATGTCATTCCATTCATTATAACCCTTTTTGTCTGTCCTGTAAGCCAATTGTTCACTCATCTCATGGTGTGCTTATCCAGCTCTATGCTGGGCATTTTGTCATGATGTAAACTAATAAGAGATCCAGAGTTTCTGTATATGATGTACATCATTAAAGGACTCACACTCCAGAATACAAACATTGGTGGAGTAGTTGTCCTTCATGCTGCTTCAAACCATGTATGTAGAGAGGATGTTCGGGAGAGCAGCACAGACTAATGTAGTCCAAAGCAGACCTATTGAGAGGAGTGGTCCTCCACATCAGCTATCGTTATTCAACTCCTGTTGTGGATCAACAGTACCAGCATTACTGGAAAAAATGCTGCAACTTGTATGTATATTCCAGTGGTTGTCTCTTTTCCAGTCACTCATTCCAGCTTCACACTTCCACCCTTGTCCTCTCTTCTGCTCTAGCTCAGTCTCACCTGCTTCCTGATGACCAACTGAATAGAGGCTGGTAAATGGCTATGTGAGGGAGCATATATCCTTATCAGCACATATATAAGGGAGAAAGAAGGTTGAGGTGAGGTAAATTGTGGTTAGAAATCTTTTTTATTGATCTACAGTATGTTTTAGAAGCATAATAGCAAGAAGGAAGCAGTCAAAGAAAGTGTAGATATATATATATATATTTCGTTTTCTTTAGAAAGGTAATGTAAAGGGCAGGAGTACAATTGACACAGCTGAAGTAGTTCAGGAACAACTTCCTAGTCTGGGGTAAAAATGGTACAACAACTTTGGTGGACAAAGAGACAAATATATGCTCTTAGTCTTGCCAAAATACATTAATGTAATAAAAACATAAAAGTAATCAGACAAATTACTGCATAAAAGACTGCTTTCAGTATGCACAAAAACCTGAAAGTACTTATGGAATGAAGAATTCATATCTAACACTAGTATCACTTGAGTCTTTTAGAAGCAACTAAGGAGCATAAAGAGGAAATGAATGAAAAAATATGTGTATCTAAAGGACATTTGTAGTGCTGTTTCTCTAATTTATTTGCCTTTAATTCCTTAAATTGCTCTTTCTGGCTTTCACTTAAACTGTGGTCTGCTCCCCTTTTCTAGCTCAATGGATTACAACCTTTACAATGCAAAAAGTCACACTGGCAACTTTTCAGGAACCAGAGGGTTGTAACTAATTTACATGAAATTACATGAAGTTTGCATCAGCTTGTCTTTTTCCTTGCTCCACACTGGGAGTAAAATAAGGTTTGATTAAATCAGCGATAGTTTACCATCTAATGGTTTCTGAATGATTTTGTAAAAAAAAATGATTTTATTTTATTTTGTATTTCTTCAAGAATGGACATACTTCTGGACCTCACCTTGGATCTTAACCATTACATCTCAAATCCCTGAGCAGCTGTATCTTGCTGTGATTGATTCAAAAGGAAGTTATTTAGTACCTCATAAAATCCATCATGACTACCCTCTATCAGGTATTATTAAAGTCTTCAATTTTAATGCTGTACTTCCAACATGTATTTTTCTTCTTTTATTTCACTATCATACTGAAAGTTTTCTTTTCTCTTAGATTAGATCCAGTCCATTCAGTGAAACTGCTGTGAATAATTTAAATTAACTAAATTAATCTCCCTTCAACTAATGTCTTGTAGGCAAGGATATTTGAAAAGAAAGAATTTACTGTTCTTATGGCACCTTTTTGTTACTGATTGATTTTGTATTTAAATATGAAAAGTTTGCAAATAAGAAAATCCATGTAACTTCAGCTCGTGACATTATTATTGGAAGGCTAATAAAATGATATTGCAAGGGCTGGTCTTTTAGTAATGAAGTAATTTCTTTTTTTTGTTCTTCTGAAGAAGAGAAATCAGCATAAAGGAAGGAGACTTTATAGCTATGAATCCTGTATTTTGTTGTTTGGTTTTTTAATAATAGAAACCTCCAAACAAACAAACAGCCACCTTTGAATTTTTGAATTTTTAAAATAAATTTTAAGGCATACCAAAACCCTTCACTGGGTGGTCAAGCACATGAGTTTGATTTGCAGTCATAATTAGAACATTTTTGTGTGTGTGTGACAGGATTGCCTACCACTCTTCTTGTGCCATGACTCAAAACAAGCAAAAATAATTTATTTCCCTTTTTACCCCATTCTGTTTCTTCTAATGTGAGTGCATTTTTCTTTTGAGAAACATTCACATATAAAAAGTCACCTAAACAGCCTTAGAATATTATGCAATAGAAATAAAAATAGAATAGAATTAAAAAAAAATAAATCAGAATTCCAGCAGAGTACTGATATAGGAGCATATATGACCAGGTATCTTTGAACAAGATCTAAATTTCAAGATGTAAACAGCTGAAAGAATAGCCTACAAAATTTTAGAAGTATATCTGATCTATCCACAGCTTACTAAGGAAGAATAAGCATAATATGTCCTTAAGAACACACTTTTGTGTTACAAAATCCTCCTTAGTTCCAGTCCATTAAAGTTTTCATTCTTTTCCATCATCTCAGTTGCAGTGGGCAGCAGAGTGCACATTGCTGCTTGATGAGGTCATGTTTTGTACAGCCATGATCCTTCTATGAAAAAAATTTGAACAAGCTTTATGATCTGAAAAGGATTAATAGAAAAGTCTCATTTCTTCATACCACATAAAAATATCAATTATCTAGATTTGTACATAATTTATACACATTCTAGTATAACTTTTTTTCTGTTTATTTTGTTACATTTGGATGCCCTGAAAAGAGTTATCCGTTACCAAATGACTTAATTAAATCTTGGAACATTATTTCTCTGTGAGGAAGGGCATGGAAAGTAAGGAAGGCAAGGTAGAAATTCATACTTTTTGAATACCATAACAGGGAGTCTGAACTTTCCTGCTTTCATCTTATCCATTCAACACTCACCTAGTATGAATCTTACTGGTTACACTGCTTACAGAAGAGCTGTACTGGGTTATGCCAACTGGTAGGGATCAATAACATTTTAATTTATGGTTGCTGTCGTGCATCACATTATATTAGAATGCTAAATGTCTTAAGGGGAACTAAAGTGCCCTAAACAAAATAAATATCTACTTTTTCTGTCAGCTGTTTCATGAATATTATTCTATATTTCTGCCTCTTTTAGTGTTATTGATCACTCATCTTTTCTGGAGATCCACTTCTCTGACAGTGTATGCCTTTTGTTTTCCTAATTTTGACCTGTCTTTCATTGTTACCTTCCAGTACTTCACAATTTCTATTGCTAAAATTGTGCTTCTTTTTTTTTCAAATATTTTCTTTTAATTGGACTGTGTCAGGCTTTCTGCCAGTCTGTGACACTGATTCTGGATGCCACTTCATCTCTCTGTTTCCCTATCTCTCTTCTGAGGGTCTGTCTGCATCTATGTTTTGATAGCTCATTTTTATAATTTTTCTGAGTATTCAAATTGAAAGAAAAATCTACTGTATTGTCTTATTCAAAAACAACATTATAAAAAGCATATTGTAATATTCTTCTACTTTTCAGTAGTAAAAATCCCATGGATTTTGAGTTATTTTGACCAATAAGATCTGAGATTTCACTGTAATTTTATCCTGGTGAATCTTCCTTTGTTCCTGTGGGATTAAGTTTCTAAAAATAAAATAGAATGATAGCACAGCAGCTTATAATACTATTACTGTGGAAGTCCAAAGCAACATCTAACACGATCAATACACGTGCTTTGAAGAGTTAGTAAAATTTAGGAAGATATGTTTGCAGCATTCAAGATATTATTCTGTCACTCTGATGTGGCAAACGGGCTCTGATAGAAGACATGACTAAACATCTCATAGAAGAATTGACTCAGTCACATTTACAGTCTTTTTTTGGCCAGTTTAGACTTTGACCTTCAAAATTTCATATATACTCTTTAATACAGAAAAAGTTCTGAAATTATGTATCTCAATTTTTTTTAAGACATGAAGAGTATTCAACAGTTCCCTTTCTTTTCTGGAATTTTATTCAGTTTTTGAGATAGAGTATCTCTTCAGTTTGTAAGTTTTGGGATGTTTCTAAGTCACTATGTAATATCTTTATTATGGTAAGTTATTAGATCAAACTTAATTGCATGATGTTTATATGGCTTGATACGCTATGATTTGATTTGTACATGTATTTACACTACCAGAATCTGAGTCATCTTCCCATTTGGGTGTAACTGGCTTGGGTTTGGACCACTTTGTGGCTGTGTTGTTTATGTATATTGTACATGACCATAAAGATAATGCTAGCACAGCTACTGTTTTTCTGTAATATTTGAAAAATAAGGCCTCATCTGCCTGAAGTACATTGGAGAAATTCGCAAAAATTCTCGGTAGTATTTTCATTTTCTCAAATTACACAAAACTCACTTTATATAAGGTATACATTCTTCCTGATTCTCAGCTGGGTTTTGTTTGATATCTTCCCTATAATATCATATCTGTAAATTCATTCAGCAATAGTTCTCTCAGAACCTGGCATATCTGTTATCATTAATAACTTATTATAGAGTATCCTGAGTTGGAAGGGACCTACAAGGATCATCAAAGCCCAACTCCTGGTCCTGGACAGTACAGCCCCAGGAATCACACCATGTGTCTGAGAGCATTGCCCAAACTCTTGAACTCTGTCAGTGTTGCTGCTGTGATCACTTCCCTGGGGAGCCTGTTCCGGTGCCCAGCCACCCTCTGGGTGAAGAATCTTTTCCTTATATCTAACCTAAACCTACCCTGACACAGTTTCTTGCCATTTCCTTGGGTCCTGTTATTGGAGTTGTTTCAAACCTGTCAAGAGGATGTTGATGCTGTGCTTAAAGGAAGGAAGTAGATATTCCAAAGGGCAGTACTTATTTAAGGTAAAAGGAATGATGAACTACAAGGGACCAGGAAACTGTTAGAGTGAACTTCACCTCTGTGGCAAAGCCAGTTCTACGTGATTCCAGTTTTTGAATAGCTGTGGTAGTACACAGCAGGTACCTGTAGCTTTCTCCTTATTGTGGCTAGTTTTGTATTATGATTGCTTGTAGGCAAGGTATTTTCTTTCCTGGCTCCTGATGGAAGCATACTTAGATAAATATTTCTCTTGGATGTCCTTTATTTGATACAATCACCCATAGTCTCCTACAAAAGAGTTAATACTTCCTCTCTGATATCTTCCAATATACCTTGAACATCTGTTCAGTGGCTAGGGTGCTAGATTACTTCAACATACACATTTTAAGCTTTGATCCATGAATACGAAGTTCTTTGTCACAGACTGAAGATAAAACTCTATTTCGTACTGCATACAATGCTCCTGTTATGTACTTCCTACAGATTTCTCCTTTCCTTAGCAAATTTTCTTTCTGGAGTATGAGGAATCAATAAAAATAGCTTGAATGCTAAGAATTTAGATTGCATTTCATACTTTTAAAACTCTTTTGGCTTAACTTTTGAAAATGTCATGATCTCAATTAAAAATGCTTAGTTTTAATTTTCATCTGCTACCTCATTTGTGCAGCCTATGTGAAACAATTTTGGAAATATATCAATAGAGCCAGCTTCTATATCAGATGCATGAAAACGATGAAAGCTGTGATTTTTTCCAAGACTCATGACATAAAATTTCCTCATAACCAGCTCTGATTTTACTTGGTTGCAGTTTCCTGTTGACGAGGGACTATTATATTTCTCCTTCCCTGATACCTTAGTCTAGTCTTCTCTCTGAGCAGGCTGGAGCCTCAGCAGTTCCATGTTTTCCTCCTATTATATCTACAGCTATAGCCCCTCATCCATCTGTTACTCCACAAGGTCACTTCTGTTACTGTAGTGACATGGTTCCTCTGAAGAGATTGTTCTCATGTCACTTATTATATATTCATTTTCTATATAACTGGCTTTTCTTTTATATTTCAGGCTATAGATCTTTTGTATGATGGCAGAAAATACATCATGGTTTGTCCCTTTTTTGGGGACACTTCTGTTCACATTTGAAAATCTTCAAGGGCAGTTGCCTGCAAGTATCGCACCCTTTAGATTGCTGTTTCTGCAATTTCAAAATTACTTGAAATTTTAGACCTATTTAATATGCTGCCAATTATGATGCTCAACAACAACAAAACCCCTATATTTTCAAGCATTGCTTGCATTTCACAAGAGGTATGTTTTATGTCTTTTGGACTGAGTACCTGCTCAGATGTTTGAGGCTATATCTCAGTTTTTTAATGGAGAATCACTTCTTTTTGGGAGCATTAGCACTACCTGAGCTGCTCTGTTGAGGCTGGAATCGAGTTGCATATGCATTTGCTAATGATTTCTTACTGCTGTTTGAAAGGTTGATTTGGAATAAGGGCTGTTCATGCTTTAGTTCAAAGGAGACTAGCAAACACCTAAGACCATTCTTTTAAAACACTTTGTGCATTTCAACTTAAAGTAATACTTCTTGAGTAGTTGTTACACAAGTGTAAAAAACTCAAATTACCTCATAAGAAATATATTGTGACCCATTGTTTCAGATTTCTTACAGGGAATAAGAAGTGATTGAAAGAGCAAACAGCCTCTGGATTTCAGCTGAATTTCCTCATCCATCTTTATTTAATACAACCCTTAAATAATGAGGGACAGGGGAATTCTGTGTGTGGCCCAGCACTAGATATAGACCAATAACTATCCAAGACTATCCTATAGTTTACCTGATGGAAAGACTTAAAACCTTATGTTCAAAACCATCACCTTAGAATAAGTGCCATTTTTTGAATTGTGTAAGAATAACCCTAACCCTAACCCTAACCCTAACCCTACAAAGAATAACCTACAAAATATGTATAGATCATTTTATGTTTCTTCCTGGGTGCAAAAGTCTTAAGAGTTTTTTTCATGGAATAGGATACTGTCTATCAAAACTTCTTTCACTAAGGGTTTTACACCTCATTTCTCATATAAGTCAATTCTTCATCATTTGTGTCGGTGTATGCCTACATTATTAATTATATCAGCAGAGCTCTGGCAACTAGTCTTGTTAATTAACTTCCTTTCCCCTTGCTGACTACCTGCCAGTATAGACAATATAGACTACTGAAGAAATTAAACTCTGATTGGTTTTTTGCTCCTGTGCTCTTCCTGCTTTCAAAGTTTGTGTGTGCTTTGAATTTTAGAGGAAGTAAAAGTGAAAGTTATATCTACACTGGTTGACATAATTTGATAATTTATTCCACATCTTGAAACCACCCAATAGATGAACTGAGAACTTTCTTCTCTGCTCTTCTTAAAATAGCAAAGTGTAAAATAATACCCTGCTTTATATTCCAATATATCATATAGAACATAACTTGAGAGGTTATTTTTAAATGAAGGGAAATACTGTTTTTGCTACAAGGTATTTCACAATACATCTTCAACTGGGAGAGTTTTTGATTCTCTTTCCTCAAGGTACTTGCACAGTGGTCTACTTCAGCCCATTAGAATGTCTTTTCAGAAGAAAATGGGAGTGAGCTCATCACTAGAAAGACGTTGGGTGGTTTTCCTTCATACTGCATTTTCTTTGCTCTACTGAACTAAATGAGAGGTCATTACAGAGGTCATTACATGTGCTCTTAAAAAATATCACCTGATTCTACATTACCAGTAGTCTTTATGTCCACGCCTGACATTTGACTCACAATGCAGTAAGGGGGCATGACTACGTCAAGAGCACACTCCCGGTATGAACTAAAACACTGAAATGCTTGGCAGGTAAAGAAATTACGATGATCTCTTCTACAACTTTCTTTCATACTATTTGGGAAGAGTATAGAGATTTCAAATGCAAAGGTTTTCAGAAGGCTTTAATATTTTGAAACTTCATACTTTAATGAATACATCACAAGCATGTTAAAAAAACACAAGTCCTTATCAGCCTAGTGGAAAATAGAGGGAGTCAGAAAGGCAGATGAAAGATGATACAAGAGAGAGCTGGCTCAGAAATTTCTGTGATGCAAGGAGCACTGTACTTCTGCTGTAGGTCTAAGGATCATTTAATCTCTTTCTGAGACTCTTGTCAAAAATAATTCAGCTGGTTTTATATCATCTTTATTTTGCAGTCATTGTTAGATTAAGGGGAGAATTTTCCCAGCAGCTTATGAAACCTCTCAATGGAACACCAGAGAGGCAATGGTGCAGTGCTGCCAGCAAGGGAGACTATTCAAGTCTAGATGGAGCCATGTGGTGATGGATCAGCATGCTCTGATTTATAGATCTAGACCTCTGAATGAATAATTCTGAATAATAAAAGCTAGAATTATGAATTTCAGAGTTCATAGAACATGGAATTACCTAGTATATGATAGAAAAAAATTTATAAGGTAGAATATTGCATGTCTCATTTTCCATTCATTGAAGAGAATGATTGAATGATAAAACCCGAGTGCTTTTAAGTTTAGAAAAACTATACTGGTATGTGCTTTCGATTTAAAACTAGCTGGAAGCAATTCTTTCATACCTACTTTAATAGTTTTCTTCCAGTTATATGTTCTCTGCATTTATTTAGGCAGGAATGAGAGCCCAAGTGTGATCACTGATAAATTTAAATCTCAATCATTGACATTATTGATAGGTATGTGGTTTGGAGGATGGGTTACCTTTGTTTCTGTTGCTGCTTTCATTGTCCCTGCCTTAGAAGATCTGATTACTATTATGTATACATTAGCAAAGAACTTTTTGATTCATATAGTTAATTTTTCAAGTTTTAATCACATGAGGACTGCAAGTTTCACCTTGTTGCTTCACAGATTTTTTTCTGAAGTTCAGATTACCAAATCGTCTGCAACTACTCTTACTTGTAATAATCTCAAGATAAACCATTTTAAATTTAATATTCACTATCTGCAAGCCTTTTCGAATTTCCAAGCACTTTTATAAATATTACAAAAAAACCCAATTATCTACATGTCTAAAACTACATTCCCTCTAATGATCTGGGGTATAAAATGTGTATCACTGGGTTGTTCAAGATATATGATAAGAAATTTTGTCAAGAATCCAGTTCTGGTGCAGGTTAAATAACTGATAAAATGGTTATTCAGTAATTTATCTAGTGCTGCAGACGTCACTGTGCGAGTAGAGATGGACAAGACACAGGTTCTGTGACAATAACCCAATTTTATTTCTACGTTGCTTCTTTCATATTGCTCTTCACATGCTGTGCACACACCATGTTAATTACCTATTGGTCAGTGATGTGGTAATGCTTAATTTATTGGTTAACAGCTGCTTACATGTGCCCTTACTAACTATCCCAAAACATCCTCCTTTTATAGTCATCTTCTTCCTTTCTCACAAAATGTTTTACCTCGTTAGTCTCACAGATACAGATTTATCTCGTCAAGATCAATGTTGTTCTCATTTGTGAGGCCTTCAGTCCAGCTGTCAGCCTTCACAATCTAGCACACCAAATATTGGTTATTTTGTTGCTGTTGAAACAAACCCAACCTTCATAATCTTTGACAGTAGAATTTACCCCATACTTTGGTTGCATATTAGTTTTTCCGCTAAAACCTATTTGTACCTCTCATTCCCATATTTCTTCATCTTCTAGTTACAAATTTAGATGTCCCAGCTGACATTCTCTGAATGTCACCCATAATGTTGTACAAAGCAGGTTGAACTGTGTCTAATTAGTATGCCTTAAAATAACTAGAAAGAAAATTTACTTGTGCCACAAAAGGAAGAGTCTTGTGAATATGTTTTAATTAGAGGAGTCATTATAAAATAAATTTAAAAATGAAAAATACATTGGAAAGATTATGAAAAGTTTATAATGTAGAAATAATATTGGTATATGACAGTCTACATGGGATAGTTCTTCATTTAAGCATCATCACTGGATCATTGTAGTAAATCCTAAAATCTAAGTAAAAATCTCATTGGCACTAAGATTTCCATATTTGTTATTTTATCAGTAACATGCCTAATAACATATTGCAAATACAGGGAAGAATAACATTTATACCCTGTTTTCAATTGCAATTACTCTTAAAAACTTTAAGAAAGTAAATATTTAGATTTAAACTTTCAGAGTATGACTAAAATATCATAGAAGGAACAAATTATGCCTATCAGGCGAGTTGAGGGCAAGGATGGTAGAGGGCTGTTGAGAGTTGAGAGTTTTATGTAAGACCAAATTTTACTATGATAATTTCATATGTTAAAGTCTGCATTACTTGTTCTTTTATCTAAATAATTTACATATCATTTTCTGAGTAATACACAAATATTTTAAATTATTCAAAATCTATCATTATTTGTTTGTAACAAAAGCTTTTATATTTTAATTCAGTTTTGGACATCCTGAATTTTTTTTTGCAAGTTGCTACTATACGTTATTGCATAAAGTCTTGATTGAACTCTAATTCTTTTTTAATTCAGCACTCTTCTTCCTTTCTCCATTTCTCTGAGGACTGTATGTTCAGAAGGTGTGTTTGATGTGTTGCATTCCATTTGTCTTTCCATATTTATACTGGCTTTATTCTTTAAGTAAGGATACAGAATGAATAATTGCTGGTTTGCAAATCATATATGGACTGAAAATATAAATTCAGCCATACAAAATAAATTGGAATATAGCCTACATCTTCTGAAAGTCATAGTCCCATATTTTTTTTGATAATATTAGCAAATATAGCCTCTGTTTTTCCCGTCATTGTTCTAGAAGAGTAATCTTTTAATAGTGGTATAACTGCAAGGAAAGTATTGAGTTACCTTCTTTAATCAGATGTTATGATGCATCTGCATTGCAGCCTAGGTATCCATAGTCTTCCATCCAGTTGTTTGGGTTTTTTTCCTCCAAGCTGTGCAGATTGGCTGGACCTGTGAAACATACTTTATACACAAACCAAAGGATTTAGCATACCATAAACAAAAAAAACCAGCCAAAAAATTATTAGTTCAGAATAATTATGAAAGAAAAAGGAAACAAAAAATTATTACAGAAATATTTTAATAACAATAATAATAAAATATAATAACATCTTCTGGTCTTACACTTTTTCTGACCTTTTTATTCCCAAGGCCAGTAACTTACACGCGAAACTGTACAACAGTTCATTTAAAAATAGATATAAGAACTTGGGTGTTGCTCTTTTACTTTCACAGTTCTCTATCCCAGAAGATAGGAATCACAGAATTATAGAATCATAGAATCATCAAAGCTGGAAGATACCTTCAAGATCATCAGTTCTAACTGTTAAATGATACTCTGCATCACAAAATCTTTACTGAAGTTCACCTCATGTATTAACTCGATTTTGCAATTTGTAAGCAAGAACAACTATGATGGTAATATTTTGGCTAGAATAAATCTTTGCATATTTTATTAAGAATAAGAGATTATTTTGGATTTAGGTTTATCATTTTTAAGACAGTGACTGCTGAACAATCCATGCTGAAATGGTATATGAAGAGGATTGTTGAAGTTTTATCATTCCATCAAGGAAGGAAATACTAGATCTAGTTTTGATCCAAAATAAACTTTTGTGTGTCCTTTTTCTCCCAGTAGAGATTAGTGAAACATTTCTATTTTTTATCATACTCTTTAATTTTGACTCATTTGAACATTCATTCAAAGAATTCTGCCTTTCCCTATATTTTCTTTTACCTCCCTCAATTCTTTACTTTTTATTATTTAATTTGATAGTACAGCAGAACAAAACAAAACAAGGAGAAGTGTATTAATAGTCTGTCCTTCCTTTTAAATAGTAGCTTTGTGCTAGATTAATTACAACTTTATTTCTTTCAAGACATGTAGTTGAGAAAAAATATACAACCTATTATGACATGTGACAGAATAAAACAAGATCCATAGCTGTGTACCCACAATTTACTTGTTCCAGGACAGTGTACCCATCTATTTTCTTCTATAATTAGATTGTAAATTTCAACAGGGAAGGCCGTCTGTCATAAATCTATCAAATACCTAGCAGCATATGGTCCACTTCTGCCTGGAAAGTCTTAGAATATCTCCCATAAAAGTAAGAAGTATTGAAGACTTACTTATAAATATTGCATTCCATTTGTCTCACAGCATTTCCCTAACGCAAAACAGCAAGAGGCATTACAGTACATAATGATTTTCTTCCCTGTTCTTGATCCTTGAATGATATAAATTATCAAATGGTGTCTGTATATCTTTCTGTACATGACAGAGAGAGGACACATTGTAATACACACTTTCATACTAAGGATTAAGAAGGATAGGATTCAACATGCTAGTCAGAAGGCTCCCTTGAACATGGTAACACGGTCCTCTGAAGTACCCTTACTGTCACGATACAATTAATGCATTTGCATTTTTCCTAGTGGTTCATGTCTATGTAACTGCTGGCTTTCAGAAATGAGCAAATGTGATAGACTGCAGTACTCATTCTTTGTACCAAGATGGAGAACTTTTGTCTTTCATGTGACTTGGAAATCAATTTAAATCTCCCCAGAGAAATGTCTGCATATCTATAACCTGGATACTTAATTACTTCTAACCAAGAGGGAAATGCCTTTATCTCTCTGTCCTGTTCTGTTTACCAAAGAAACATATCTAATTATTTCAGTCTGCCCTAAAGTGAGCTAGTATGTGTTAGTAGCTGGCAGGGGCTTTATGAGTTCTTCAGCCAAAAGCACAATTGAAAACGGGAGGAAAAAATTTACAGCATAAGAAGGAAAAATGTGCTTTTCCCACTGTGATTCAATTTTCCACAAGAAGTTAATGTTTATACTTTTCGTGGTTTCCTATCTCTGAAATACTCACCAGTTCAAATTGAAAATGTTGGTATTTTGCTTCTTTGTGGATTTCAGATCTGTCTTTCATTAAGATGACCTTTTTTTTCACTCGCTGTCTTTTTGAAAAACTGGTAAGAGAAGAGCATTTAATTCTGCAATTTCTGTGAGATAATATAATGTATTCTGTAAGCTTCATTAGTTGCACAGGGTATTATCATATATTAAAATTAATTGAGTTAAACA
This sequence comes from Acanthisitta chloris, assembly GCF_000695815.1. Classification (NCBI taxonomy): domain Eukaryota; kingdom Metazoa; phylum Chordata; class Aves; order Passeriformes; family Acanthisittidae; genus Acanthisitta; species Acanthisitta chloris. Next base: position 41,625 of record NW_008668606.1, read on the forward strand.
CTATTTTTAAAAGATGATTCATATTTAAGGCAAAAGTTTATAGTTACATTAAGAGGTAGGTTCAGGTCTTATTAATGGTTCCTGTTCTTTCACCTTTATGCCACACTAGTGTGATGTTTCTTATATTAGGCTAGTCATCTTGATAGAAAAATCCTGCTGAGGTCAGGTGTTTTAGTTTTTCACTGTCTTTTTGCCACTCATCTGCTATGAATTTATTTGGTACTTTGATTCTGTAGAGTTTTCTGTTGCATTTCAAGTGACAACATAAAATTCTGAAGCTGTGATTTCTGATTATTGTCTTAGTGCTAAAACCATAAGTTTTTCATGCAAAAGTAGAGTTGAGTTCGCTGCCTCAACTCTTTTTTGTGAGTTACAGGCTTTCTTCCTGCGTTATCCTAAGGGTTTTTTTGCTGATCTGCTCCTTTTTTTAATCAATTCCTAGAGACAGCCATCAATGGATATTTTACAGTACTTTTATGCTATTTGTACTATCTGTGATAACAGAGTACAGACAATAAACTGGGAGTTTGAACATAATTCTAGTAGCAAGCAGTGAATATTGCTTTGCTTCCATTTTTTAATCAATAAAAAAAGGAGAGACAGTTTGAGAAAAAAGAGGAACCATGGGAGGAAACCATTCTTACCCAAATTCTTGAGATAATTTTATGATTCTTACTGTTTGGGTTTGTGCAGTTCTGTTGAGAAACATTACAACTATGGGTAAGAATTATGAACTCCATTTTATATTAAATGTTACTTATTATTCCTCCAAATATAAAATGTAAGGAAATAATTTTGCTACTTCACATTTGTATGTAACCCAACTCTGAACAAAAATGTTTTCACTGAGGTTGTCAATCTTGTGCAATGTAAAAATTTTGTTGGATCATGCTAGTTGTTTTTCAAAATGGATCACAGGTATGAGAATTAAAAAAGATTTTTTTTTTCTATTTTAAATATTTTTATCCTACATCAGGCTGCTAAGATCAGTCACAGAATGAGAAAAGCAGAGATTCAGTATTGATCCTGAAGTTGAAATGGAAATAAATTAGATGCTAAATGGTCTCAATTCTTACATTTTAATTATTTATTGATAATTCAAGATGCTTTTTTAAACCTTCTTTTCAACCATCAATGGCTTTTTTTTCAAGAAGTCTAATAGCTCTTTCAGTTCTTAATTTAAGCCCAAGCATAGGCTCTTTCACAAAGTTTTCAGTACAGAACAGCTTGAAAACAAACCTAGCTTCCCCCTTCAGGGGAGTACCAAGGAAACATATTCTACATGAGATCCTTATATACAGATGGTGAAATGATTTTAGCATAAAGGCCATTTATTGGATGAAGTTTTGAAGAGATTTCTCATTTTTCATTATGAGTATCTGGTGATGTCGTTATATTTTTATCCTACCTTTGAAAATATGAATTTTAATTATTCCAGTGCTCTACATTAATACATCACATATCTGTCATTCTCATCTTTGCATATAGAAAATAAGAAGCTTGCTTTGCATTAATTTTGTGAGTTTGACTTTCTTGATGTTTGGCTTTTTTTAGAAACAGATTTGAAGAAAAATGTGTATTTCACAATGTTACCTTGACTGGACTCTGCTATTTAAATACATATACAACTCTGCTGTTCAATGCATGTTCAGAGACTGAAAATATTTCCATGTGTTCAGGTATCTATATGATTTTTGAGGCATAGCTGAATGACTTTACTTTGAAAGCAGAGTTGTATGCTGTGCACGACAAACCTTTTTTGTAAAGCTGTATGGTAAGACAAATTGCCCTGGAGTCGGAAAATCTGTAGGTATCCTTTAGTTTGAGGGATTTAAATGTATATCTCCTATTTCCAAAGTGAACATCCCAAGCCAGAAACTACTAACCTCTCTTTTACCTGATGAGAATCTCAACAGGCAGATGCAGATTATCTACTTCAGTTCAAGCTTCTTGTTGCAGTGTTGAGGAGACAGGCTTGGTGCCAAGATCTGGTTTAGCTATGCTTAGCAGAGGAACAAAATAAAATTTATGTTTCAAGATAAACATCAGATAGTGAAGATAATGAGGAGGGACCCTACTATTCTCAAATTAAAAGCCATTAGTCCCAGAAACTATTATTTTTTTAAAATAAGGTCACTCTGTAAATACTGATACAAGATTAATTCAGACCAATTTTTTGTTCCTATTTTTATTGTCTTTTATTGTCTATTTTATTTGACTATACAAAATGCAGAAATAATCTTGGAATTGCCCTTAGGAAGGGACAAAAAGCCTTAGATCTCCTCCACCTCCACTTGAATCCCATCTCCACATTATAATCATAAATGTAGATAGTATTTTTCAATAGTTTTTTGTTTGTTTATTTGGGGATTTCTCTGTGGGGTTTTTTGGTTGATTAGTTGGTTGGTTTGGGATTTGGGGTTTTTTTTTTCGGTTTGGGGGTTTCGTTGCTTCCTTTCAGCATCCTTACTTAGCATTGTTGAGAGGTGAATATCAGGCAGCCTTTTATGGGAAGTCAACTGAAATTACTGTATCAGTGGATATACACTGTAATAAAAAAAATGTAGACAGCTAATTAAGAGTACTTGGGGTTTAGTTTGTTCTTCTTTGTTTTGGGGCTTTTTTTCTCCCTTAGATAAATACAGTAGTATTACCTGTGGGATGTCAGGGTTCTGGGTTTTTCTTAACCAAGTTCACAACTGAATTCCATGAAAAAGCAGATTGGAAAAACTGTGGAGGCAGTGCTTCTCAGACAGGGAGCAGAGGTTCACAACAGAGACCAAGAGATGAGCAAGAATGCATTAAGCTGGAACTTTGGCCAATAATTTCATAATCTGTAGTCGTTCTTCAGGCAAAAGAATACATTAGTGCCTGCTTCTCAATCACTCTCATTAATTTTGGTATGAGAAATCCTCATAATTTTCACTTCAAGAGAAAAAAAAGCTACTGAAAATCTTCTCTATTGAGATAGAAGTATGGATATCTAGCAATTTTTTTCTGATGAATCATAAATTCCTTTTCTACTAAACTAAACTGCTATTTTACTGTGGTAATCTTAAACCCAAAGTAAATTTAATCTAAGATTTTCACCTTGTGTTTTATGCAATCTGAATGCAAAGGAGCACCATCATCAAACAACCTTAAGGAGTAAGGCATAAATTATTTAAATACAGCTGTATGTTAGACAACCTTGGAATACAACTAAAAGAATCTTGTGTTACACCAGCTTGTCACAGGAGAACACATTTGCACCCAAACAAAGGGTTGATTGAAAGACAACTTTATGTGATCATAAAAGATTTTTATTCACTTCCCTGGTCTTTTGATTAGAAATAAGAGTACATCTCCACCCTAATAATTTTCATTTTAACATGAGAGCATTTGAAAATTTAGTTTGAAACTATAACTGTAGGGTGGTTTGCTGCATTACTGTTTATATGGTTGTTTCTTTGGTTGATTGATTACCACTCAACTGTATTTTTGACTCGTTCATGAATCACCACTATCACATCTTCAGTCTCAGACTTCTGGTCAACAGTTTTCCTGTGGGCTGGTGACAAGACTGTAAACTCCTTACAGTTCACTGGAATTACATTATCAGTTCTAAAATGAAGTTAATGTTGCAGCATTTGTTATTTTTCAGAGTAGAAAGGTGTTAATTAATTCAACTTATTAACTAACTTGATATTTTTCACAAAGCACATCATTTGAGCTATTAACATTCTTGAGAAAGTGTAGATAATAAAGCAATAGATGTTTTCAACTTGGAAAAGTATCATCTGTCAGGTATTTTATACACAAGACCCCAGTTTGGCCAATCTCAAGTCTTTCATTTCTTTTTTTGATTTCCTATTATGAAGATACTTTGCTGTAAGTTAATACTGTGTCTTTATCAGACCTCTTGACAAAGCATATACTTTTACTTTAATTGTATGTATAAATCCCTCCTATTTCCATGCATACCTAGAAGTCATATTACCAAAGACTTACAGCTCATTGCAAGTCTTTGCAGTAACTATCATTTGCAGTAACTCTCATCCAGAAAATTAATTTTCATCATGAAATACACCATACGGCCCCATATTCAAAATGCTTGCATTTTATGGTCTTTGAAATTCCTATCATTCCAAAGGACTACATCTGTGACAGAATGAGCAAACCTGACATTTTACTTCATCAGCTTTTCTAGCTTCTCAGATTTACATGTCTGGACATTTAGTGTGTGCTGGTTTGAAAGCAAACTAGTGAGAGACTCCAAGTCAGAAATACAATTTAATAGGAAAAAACAAAACAATAAATGCAACAGTACAAAAAGAAAACACTGACAGTCAGAAAGCA
>NW_008668606.1:46020-56805 GCF_000695815.1 Acanthisitta chloris
GATGGGTCTGTTGGAGCAGTGATCCTGTAGATCTGGTCTTCACCTGAAGGTGCAGTGGTAGCTCTTGTCCTCTGGGAATCCAGCAGGCAAAGGGCTCTGTGCTGGTCCAAACCCCAGATATATCCATGCCCACATGCTTGGCTCCCCCTCCTTGGGCTGAAGCATCTCACAATGGGACGATGTAATTCTCTGGGTCATGCATGGGTCCCTGACAGCCCATTAAACCAGAGCCATCAGGGATGAGTAGGACATAATGATCACTGCCCCCACCTGCTTTAACAGCTTGTGGAGATTATAATATATTACATACTATTGGTTACACCCTACATTGTCATCTAGGACACGTGAAAAGAATAGACAGACTTTGAATGCCATCACTAAAGATTAATTTTTTTATAGCCTTGTTATTTCCAGTAGATCAACAACAGCTATAGAATATATACACTAGCTTTAAGGTTTTTGAAGAGTCTTAGAGATGCGTTACATTAAGTCTGCAACTTAGAGCATGCTGAAGACAGTCTGCTTCTGAAACTGAATTACAGTCAGAATCATTCAGACCAGGAACATTATTTCCCTGGACAGCTGCTGAAGTCAAGTATATACTATTATTAATTCAAAGTGATTCCTGTGAAATGCTTAACTTTTCAGTAACTTTGACAAAACTGCATAATTCATGTTTTAGGTAACTTCATGGAACCCTAACTTAACCATTTATTTTACATTAGCATTTTAATGACATCTGTCTAACAAGGCTGTTTAAAGTTTGAAAACTTTCTTGATACAGTTATATATTTATGTTTGATTATAGAGTTTTGGCTTTTCTCTAGTGTATTCAAAAAGATGGGCACATTATTTGTAATTATAGCAATAGTAACATCTGATTTAGGGACAGCAAAGTATAAAAAGAAACAAATCAGAATCAGCGGGGGGGGGGAAGTGGAAAAAGGTGTTTGCATTGTTGCATACTTACATTTTCTACGTGTATATACCCTAATATTACGAATATTGATTAGCTTTTAAAGCTTGAGAAACATACTGGCAAAGCCATGATATTTACAGCTAAATATTGGATGCATTCTATTTTCTAAACAGAATGAGAGTAGTTATGTGATGAATGCACATACTAACCCTTTAGCTGTGCAAAATATAGACTCCATGGTTTTTACTGTCAGAGGCATGACCAGTGAAACAGGCTTGGGTCTGTTATTGTTGTATTATTATGTTTTGTTTTTACTCATGATTTTTGAGTATTTTTGTTTGATTTGGTTTGGCTTAGTTTGATCTGGTTTGTTTCTCTTTCTTTTTTCCTTCCTCTTTGGCCAGTATTACTGCAGAGTTGTGCTGCTTCCCAGACTTTCTGAACCAAAGAAAAGCTAAGGAATATTTCAGGCATTGAGTTAATTCTGTGACTAGATGTTCAGAGCCAGCTAGCTGCTTGAAAAAGCATATCTTAGATGAAAAGCTACCACTGCTGGCTTTTGTACTGTATTTTTGAAGAACTTGAAGACAGTGATTGGCACACCTCTTTGCTATTTCCAACTTTGAAAAGCTCAATTTTCATTTTTTTCACTATCCAATTTGGGCTTTCTTTCAATTATTTTGGGACCTAATAAATATTCAAATAAATAACTGCATACCTCTTCACAAAGAACGATGAGGTGGAAATGAAAAAGGCACCAAGCCTTTCTGCTTCCTTAGCAAAGTTTGTACAGTACAAATATATTTTGATTTTATCAGAGACATCATTATTCCTTTAGGGGTGGAGAAACTCTAGCAAATTCTTGACAACTTCATCACAAGGAAGAACCTCTAGAGTCTGAAACCTCTGTCCAGTGTGTCTGTGATAGAATAAATTAACATATGATTTCCTTTCTCTTTGAAGTTATGGCAGTATTTTAGCTAAATATGATTGAAAAGGACTTAAGTGTTACAAAATAAGGAGATGTCTATGTTCCCTAGAGCATGACCTAAAAATATAGGTGCAGCAATTAGCCAGGAAGATTTTTTTTTATTCTGCCTAGGATATTCTCACATTCAATTTATAAAAACAGTAGATAAGTAGCACAAAACTTCTTCTTAAATAGCATTTTAATGAAAGTAATTATGACATTCAATGACCTCTTATTGGTGAAGCTGTTTGCAGGGGCATCAGCCCTATTTTTAGGTGGTGCAATTATCTTCATGGAAGATGTATTCAACACTTTGCTTTGTCTCTGGTATCATCTAGTTTCATGCTAGTTCTATGCAGCTGCTAACAAGTTTCCAGGTATATTCATTACATTTATGAATCTTTAAACTGGAGATCTGTAGCAGTTGAGTATGTTCCTCTGTATTGCATGAAGATGTGTAGAATTCACTTGCTTCAGAAAAATATCTCAATTCCAAAATTCAATGTCAGTTGAATCACATTTTGGCATGGCAGTAGTTGTTGCATAAAATTATTGCCTGAAGGTCCTCTCTATGTCCTTAGCTTCAGAGATTAGGGCAGTCCATCTTTGGTTAGAAGATATAACTCCATTAATTTATGGAAGAACTTCAATTCAACTATTAATTTCCGAACAATGGAGAAAGGCAGTGCTTGGAGTATATGGAGAGTGAGCATTGCCAGATTCCAGAGAAGAAATGATCTTTCCGAGGGATGAATTAAATATATGATAACTTGAAACTTTTACTGGCAATTTTTTTATCAGAAAATTGATTACTTTGTGTCCAAGTTCAGCATTTATTAGGTTTGAACTCAGTTCATTACCTAATTTTACTTTTTTTTCCCTTCAATTTAACTTTGAGGGAAAAAGCACTGAATTTTAACCCTGAAAAAAACCAAAATGTAATTCAAAACCTATTTCATTTATATAAAAATATTATATAGGTAATATTTCTTTACCTGTTCTCCTCCCATTTTTACTTTGAAAAGATTGATTTTAAAGGATGCTATTCTCAGAGCACTTACAGACAAACCATGCTTGACATTCTTAGAGAGCAGAAATTCATAAAGCTGAATTCAGTCCCCTGGGACTGTCTTATATGGTTTGAAAGGTTGTATTGTTTATTAAAAGATGATTTTAAAAGACGTTTTGCAAAGTATCTAGGAGTTTGAATGCTGAAGATACCATTTTGAACATCCTCAAAATTAATGTTTTTTTATCTTTTCTTCTCCTTTTAAGCCTGGTTTTATTAAGAAGAGTTTGCCCAATCACTTATACATCTGTCATTGCCTTTTTCCTTATAACCCTTTACCTGCTGGCCAATTTAAACCAAATTTGACACAGAACTACAGAGCTCAAAACACTATATGGTTCTGATTTTCTAAAATTCACAGGTGGGTAGAGAGGAAAGTGTATATCACATCAAAAAAAGAGCTGCTTCAGGAGCTCAGAAGTTATCTGTTCTGTCTGAATTGTTGGATGACTTAGGTTAGCTGGGTCCTTGGTGAATCCTGTTCGCTCCTGCCCAGGTGATAGGTGCAAAAAGGGATAGAAGGAATGAGAAATATTCACAAGGAAGGCAAGAAGCAAAGTGGTAAACTGAAGATGTCACAAAGAAGAAGTGTAGTAGGCAAAGGTTATGCATTGCTATGAGGAGAATAGCACAAATCTCAAAGGGGAAATTAGCTTATTTCGTTGTTCACTAAACAAAACAGGAAAAAAGTTACAAATCAAAGTTGTTTTTTTAACTTTACACTCTTGCAAATGCTTTTGTGAAAATATTGGAGGGAAAAAGTATACCCAGGAACTGCTTAGATTTGGGTAAGGAGTAAATGCTGGTAAATTCGTATGATTATATCAGGTGTTCAGGTACTGTGCCTGTGATGCAAGGGCATAATCAAACTTTTATGCATGTTAGTGAGAGGTCACTTGCTGAAATTAGCATCTCTATTTCAGCACTGCATTTAAAACATTAAATCACACTAGATATTTTAATTTTAAGAGTTGCCATTAATACTTCCATGGACACAGATTTCCTATTTGATAGACAGGTTCTGAAGACAGAAATGAATGAATAAAGAGTTCAGTCATTGGGGTTCTAATTTTTACAACAAATGCTTAGAAAAGTATACCTTTTGCCTGCTATACCCACATGACTGTCTGTCTTTCTTCAGCACATGCAGAGTTGTTGGAAGCTTTGAAAAAAAATCTGTAACTGCAAGCTGCTAAAAGCACTTTGGTACATAGCAGGTGCAGGTGAACTAAAGGTCAAAATCTGTTTGACATGGACCAGCACTTTGCTATGATTTGATGTAGATGCAAGTAAATACATTTAAGCAGAATCTAGTATACGATCAAAGGCAAATGCACATGAGTTGAAAGTTTTTGAACCTGACAAAATCTCTTTTGAAGTTCATAAAATCTTAATAAGCATTTTTCCCCTTTTGAGCATCTGGTGTTTTCAAAGTGCTTGTTTGTTCTTCTGAACCCACCTTTGTGATTCCAATTTTTGCTATTCCCAAAAGCAGCAATACTAAGTCATTGTAACAAGCAAATAATTTTGCCAATCTGTCTGACAATTGAATGAGTTTTTGATTTGTTTGGGATTCTTTAGTTTAGATATAATTTGATTAAAATCAGGTTTTCGGAAATAGACAATAACTTTAAATTTTGAACAAAAATCTCACTAAGATAGGACTGGTTTCAGGATTTTAGGTCAAGAACTATGAAAATACTATGGTAGGCAGTCACATCTGGCTGTTGTATTCAGGCCCAAAGTGGGACTAAATTCAAAGCCAGAGCCAGATTTCCCTTTGCCTTTTTGGGCTGAGCTTTGAGTTTTTTAAGGACAAGATTCCACTGCATCTCTGGACAAGCTTGCCCACCTTCTGATCATTCAGAACATAAAAAGGTTCTTCTTTATAGCTAATCATCATTTTTGTTCTGCCAACTTGCGTCTATTGCATCTTGGCCTGTGCACCTCAGAGAGGAAACTGGTATCTAATAGCTGATTTTCTAGATTAAACTGCTCATTCTAACTTCTTCGCGTTAGGAGTCAGAAACAGATATTTACATATTCAGTGATGCCAGATAGTCTTTTGTGGCACTGTCTCAATGAGCTGAATCCCCTCTGAAAGTGCCTGTTTCTCTGACTGACATTGAAATGCAGGTTAGTTTTAAATAACTCTGGTAGAAGAGCTTTAAATTAAGCTGAATTCTAATGCTTCACTGAGGTCAGGAAGAGATCCACATTTTTTCCACCTTTATCTCTTTTTATATCTTAATCATCAGTGTTATATTAGGATAATAAGTCATGTTTTCTTATTTGTAAAACAATCTATTATTGATTTTGTCTGTTTTCACCAATTCTATTCAAATATGGTCTGGCAATATGTATTGGGAAAGTCTGGTGTATGTGAAGGGTCAAAATAATGATTAAAAGTTATGAAGCCTAGAGGGAGTTTCATCATAAGGTTTATAAAACCTTTAACAAGGCTACTAAATAAAGATATGCCAGTTTTCCACTTTTTGAGTATTAGAAGACTGGAAATTGTTCATGAAGGGCTTTCATGGCTAAGAAGCACAGCAATTTTTATATTATTTTTTCATTCTTCTTCAGACTGAGTTTGCCTAAAAAAATAAGAAAAGAGGGGAAAGTTTCCTTTTGATTAAAAAAGTAAATATCTCATTCATTTATATTTTCCCTGTCTTCCTGTAGGTTCAGTAGAAAATCAAAAATAAAACACTATAGGAAATGAAAAACAGAAGAATGTCTAGCACTGCAATCATTGCTGATAGAGCCTTTGTCATCTTTCTTGTAACTTAGTCATCTAGCATGGGGAAAACTTGGCTTCAGTTTTCTTTTCTGTGATAGAAAATATGAGTATTTCACATCTTAAACATACATTCTTTTTTCTGATCTGACATTTTCCTCCTGGCCTTCCAGTTCAATAATTGTTGCTCTTGTAGCCCCTTGGAATAAATGAAATTGATTCCAAGAAACCTATCTAGAGAAAATGATCTGAAGTTGCTAGTAATTTTGATGATACCTAAGCTGCAATGTTACAGAGTTCAATTTTCTTCAAAACTTATTTCACAGCTGGTATCTTAGAGTCTTTGAGAGACAGTCAAGTTAAAAAAATTCCATCAATGCAGCAAAGTTCAGAGAACTTAGAAGTGCTGAAGCTTCCAGATTCTACTGTCAGCATGATATTCTCCTTCAGAATCCTGTCTATGCATTGCATTCAGGTTTGGTAACTGATAGATGGAACAGGAGAAAAACTACACCAAATATCCAATTTTGACTGTGGGCATGTAAAAATGCTTTCATATTTTCTTTTCTGTATGTTTGCTTTCAGATTTATTTAAAATAAAATATGGCTGGAAAGAAGTGTGATCAATGCAGAGAAGAAATTAGTATGAACTAAAATATCAGAACAAGGAGTCAGATAATTCTATTAAATCAATCCAATGAGATGTAGCCTCTGTGTGTGTGTGTCTAATATATCTGTGTGGATGACACTTCATAGTTTCCAAGAACAGGTTTACCAAAATTAGTCTTTGAATTCTTTCTAGTGCTCCAGCTGTCCAAGTAAATGTAGCATTTCTGAACAGATTTCTAAGTAATGGGATTAGTCTCCATTGTCACAGCTGTGATTGTGTCTAGTATTTTATATGTCTAACTAGAAACTCCTACTTCAGTATAAAAGCACCTTAAATTGCAATAGCTTGTTTTCCTTACTGATAAAATTTCAAAATCATTAAATAAACAAATAAGTTCAAATTTAGTTGAACACTCGTTCTATAATTCTGTGAAAGGCATACACATAAAAACAGCTTTTATTGTTAAGTTACTTCATTCATTTTGTGCACTAAGCAAGTGTAAATATTGTGCGATTGTCTAGCTCAGTTGGGGTTGGTGGGAGTGGGTTTTTTTTAAAAGATTTCTAAAATGCCATGTTATCAATGATCAATGTTTTAAACATCAATTTTGAAACTGGTTAAATGCATTGGCAGTTAGTTCCACAAATAATTTCTTTAGCAGAGAGTGGCCTTTAGTCAGCACAAGCAATAAAACTTGCAAATAAGACATTGGAAAACAATTAGAAATGTAGGTGGATATGTGATAATATTACTCTTGAAATTATTTTACAGATTACTTTCCCTCTACAAAAAAAAACAAACCTGTAAACCATACTCTGGATGGAGCTGTTGCAGTGGACATATTACAGTGGATCCTTTAAGCAAAAGCTCAATAGATATGATTTGATAAAGTCAATGCCTCCACTACTCTTTCCATACAATGTCAAAACCCTGAATGCAGACATCTATTACTCAGAGAAGTAAAGGCAAAAAGATGTGGCTAAATGCACTAGCAGTTTGGTCCATAAACAGTTTCTTTATTATAGAGTGAGTTTTAGTTAGCAAAAGCAATAAAAGCTTGCAAATAAGAGATTGTTTGGGAATTCTAAAATATTGAGATACTGCAACTGGATTCTTTGCAGATTTCATTATTGCCTTGAATTAGCAGTCACTGATTATTAATATCTTTCTTTCTTTTGAAGAAAATATGTAGGAAAATAGAAGAAACAGACTTATATATATTAGGCCAAAAATACACCTTTGCATATATTGCCATTCTTTGAACACATTAAGTAAATTAAATGCTGTTTATGCAGATAAGGTATGCCATCAACTCTGCTTTCACACATCCAATAAATTTAATACTGTCAGCCATCTTGTTTTGTGAAGACAGTAACTAAAAGAAAGCCCACACCTCTGCAGTATCTTTTTGACATGTATACCAGCTATTGCTAACGCTGTGGTGGTGGATCTTCATTACTAGAACATTTGTAAGTGTTGCAGTTACTCCTTCTCTAAATTATCTTTAGCTTTCATACTATTTTCCACTACTTGAATGCAAAAATTTGTCAAATGCCTTTTTATTTAATCATTTAAAATAGCTTGATTCCATGGAAACTTATATTTAGAGTGCCTATCTATTTGTGAAAAGTATTATATATGCATATAACCCAGTAACCCTACTTTACAAAATTTGTTGTATGTTTTGATTATAGATGCTCTTCAGTCTATTACCCTGAAAATCTATCTCTTGCAGACTAGCTTCTTTTCCTTTCTGTTTGGGAAGTAATAGCCATTTGGAATGAATTCTCGCAGGCACACAGAAAGAAATGTTAATTGCAGAAACTCAAGGCAGAAACTACCGTCATACGTAGAAGTAGTTGAAAAGAACAAGATAGAGACTGAAAAAATGGAGGATGTACATAAATTGTATATCAAATTATATTTCCTGACTGTATCCTGTTAATGGCAGTGCAATATGGAATAGTAAGCAATATTTTATGGGGGTAAAAATATAGCAGAAATGCTGTAGGAAAAAGAACAGAAACTCAGAGCTGTCCTCTAGGTTTCTCAGAGAAATGCTAATCCACTGAAGTAGATTTCCTGCCCTCTTCATTGTTCTCATTCAAGAAATGTTAAAATATGGTTAAAGTTACTCAGTTGCTTATCAGTTCTAATTTAATGTTTTATTTTTAAGCTGTATTTTACTTAATGAAAAACAAATTTTATTTGCCATTATGATGTGTTTTAAGCATTTTTTTACAGGTCTGTATGTGATCTAAACTGGTATCACATTAGGCAAGTCCATAAAAATTGATTTAAATAAAACTAGGTATTTTGCTTATTCTAGTACAATTACCATAGGGGTTTTTAAACTTGTTTTGGTATACTGTGGTTACGAAATATGACACAACTGAATACATACAGGTTAATAAAAAGCTTAATAAATGAATGATCACAGAGAAGTAGTCCAAAGAAGTGAAATTTGGAATGTTATATATGGACATAGAATATAATAGAAAAATTATGATTCATAAAACAATCAGAATTTTACTGCATTCTTTAGGTGACATTTTAAACAATGTCTGCAAGATTTCTTTTTGTGGCTAATTCAATTAATTACCAATGGCATGATTTTATTTCTATTTCATATTAACATCACAACAAAGAATAGGCCTTTGCAGCTCTTACAAAACCATCAGTCAAAAATGCATTACACTGGTGAGCTATAGAGTAGTTTTTGACTTGTTAATGTCTTATTAAGTGTCAGGATGATTAATCGTCTTTTGAAAGATGTGGCAACGTCAACTTTAGACAGAAGCAAAGATGTAATATATATTGTACAACAGTATTTGCATGACGTTTTCTTGTCAAACAGTACTTCAAATTCAAGAATTAAAAACATGGAGCACAACAAGGTTAAGGTTTATTAAAGCTGGAATATACTCTGTGTGAACATATGAAATATTGTAATTAGTTTTACATAATTATTGCAACATAAACTATAAGTTTCAGGTATTCTTGACTCTGCAATATCTCCCATGCCTAGCAAGTTTCAGTATTAATTACCAGCCAGTTCATTAATTGTATATATAGGATTTCTCAGTGACAGACAATATTCATTCTCTATTCTTTAACTAGGATGGTAACAAATGAGGCTGTGGTGAAAACAGTTGGAGTCTCAGCAGCAGAAAACATTCCCAGTCCAGAAAATTGCATCAGGAAGACATTATGTGTTCAGTAGCCACAATGGAGGCAAAGAAAATTGCTGGGTTTTTCTGTGCTCAAGAATCTGTGATTAGTGGACAGGTGGAAATGTTCCAGTGTGTCTAAACCTGCACCCTGGCAATCTGTCTGACAACACAGACTTCCATACCCTCAACAAAGCAGGAAACCTTAACCCTGGAGCAGTTGAAAGGAAAATGTGGACAATTACATAGTGGGATTCAAAACCAGATAGCAAATAGATTATTTTAAAATACACACATATAAACTGTAGATGATATCTACAAAATGTGCCTCAGTGAAGGATCTCTGCCATACAAGCCTTGATGAGAGGAAAGCAAATTCTGTAAACACAGGCAGTAGAAATACTGAGTAAACTAAAAGAATATTTAGCTTACTGCAGATCTTAGTCTATGATCATCAAGTTTCAAAGCTCTCCTTGGCAATGCAGATTTTTCCACAAAGAATGTGGCTGAAGGTCCTCCATATATTTTATTCTCTAATAATTTTGAAGATTGGGTCTTGTGTTCTAAGTGGCATCTTTGAATCCTCGCACTAGGCAGTTCATATAATATTAAGGGTATGTAGCCCCCATTAGGAAACAGCAAACCAATCATTTTCTAGTTTTCTGTAGAGAAAGAAGATTACATTTTTTTCCAAGTAAAATTTTTGTTAATATATAGAGATTAAGCCTTCTCTTCCAAGTAAAACAAACAAACAAGCAAAACCTGATAAAAATAAGGTAATTTGTGATAACTGAACTAAGGATACATACTGTCAGCCTCAAAACCTTCAAATCTACTGGATGGTTTAGGAGACACTTAATAGTGCAGTGTTGATGGCATTGGCATCTAAACGTATGAGATTGTGATTGAACAGCAAGTTATGGTCTTGCTTGATCTCAATCCCCTTTTTGGCAAACTTCATGGAATACTTTTCCTGCTTTTATGTCCTTATTGGTTCACGTTTCTCTAAAATTAATTGGTTTTGAATAAATAGGCAATTACAATTGCAACTGTAGAACTGTGTTACAAAGACTTTTTATATTTTTTGTAGCCTCACCTGGACTGTTTTGAAGCATTAGAGATGCACTTTTAGGGCACATATCTTCCTGTGTCAGAAACACTGATCCTTGTTAGACTACAGCCCAAGATATTTTTCACTTAGATTTTTCTCGACCAGAAATAGTTCTTGGAAAACATGGAGAGAAAATGTGTGGTCTAATTGCCTGAGGAGGGGATGAGGGGATATGTGTGTGTACAGAAAGGGGAAA
>NW_008668606.1:56836-63319 GCF_000695815.1 Acanthisitta chloris
TTTCAATTTTCAATAAGAAAATAATACTGACTTTTACTATAGGAATTGCAAATAATATTAAAAGTTTCAGTGGTTAAACTTATGTGTTTATGATCTTTCAGACGTGCCAAAACCTATTTTGATAATAATTATTCTGTAACTATTAATATGGAGAGCAATCCAAGCCTCTATATGACACCAGCAAGATGCTAGTACTTCCTTGACAACTTCTAATAAAGAGCTGATATTTTAATCACCTTTTTATGCCACAGGTTTATCAATTTCCAAATGCAGTCTGAAATCATTGCCTACTGATTTTACAGTATGAGTTGTTCACATAAACAGTCTTTAGGGAGATTGTCACCAAATTGAAAAGAACAGTCTGGAAAGCAGTTAGAAATGTAGGTGGATGTGTGATCATGCTTCTCTTGAAATTATAGCTTACTTTGTCTCTCAAAAAAACCCCCTGTAAACAGAGTTCTGGTTGGAATTGTCACAGTGGACATATTACAGTGGATCCTTTTAGCAAAAGCTTAATAGATATGATCTGTGAAAGTCAACATCTCTGCTAATTTTTCTATACAATGTCAAAACCCAGAATGCAAGCATCTATTACTTAGTGAAGTAAAGGAAAAAAATGTACAGTATGATAAAAGGAATCTGAAAGGTAAAATATTACTGTTTTTCAAGGTACATCTACCAAAAGAAAAAAAAAGGAACAAAAAAGAAAAAAGAAAGAGGAAAAAGAGGAAGACCTGAGATTATTTTCCCCCCAACGATTTTAAACATTGAAAAAATATGTCAATATATATACAGACATTCATATATGTTTACTTGCACACATATATACAGGATTCTAGTTAATCTATTTAGTCTATGATCTACCAGCTTATATCAACATCAAAATGTGAATGTGTATTTGTTGTTTTTTCTTTTTGTCCCATAGATTTTGGTTTAGTAATAAAAAGTGCATGTTAAACTTGGTTCCTTAAGGAAGGGAAATCCTAGGGCATACAAAATTTCCTTGAAAAGAAATGCATGAAATAATTTCATCTTAATTAAATTCCCCCTTTCTGCCTGTAAAAGAATGATGCTCTGTCATTTAGTCTATTCCCCTTATCATTTGAGATAATAGATTGTTGGAATAAAGATATTAATAAGGAATGAGTTTGTTCTAAATTAATAATATAAGTTTGCTCTTTATTCAATATCAATGTAAAATTACTGGGGATTTTTCTCTGTAGAATTGGATAGAACTCATTTGCACTCTAGGAGGGTACTGGTTTTTTTAATCCATAGGATTCTGCTACAAATTAATTAATTGCTATAATTCTTATCACACAGTATTATAACTATATATTTATTTAATTTGGATAGAACAATATGCTTGACAAACCAATAGACTGCAGGATATCTTTTTCTGTCGATTACTCATAGCCTGTTATTATTGAGAGTTTGCTGTGTTTATTGTGCAAAGAACAGTTATATTTATGCCCATTTGGTATTGTAGAGATATACTATTTTCATTAGTTCAATGTGGATGAATTTGAATTTACAATAAGAAAAAAACCTGGAATTTTTGTGTGGACTGTTACTGCAATTTGGGATTCAGTTAAGGCTGACACTTAAATTTAGGTATGTACAGCCACATATCAAGATATAAATTTCCATGTTAGCTAACATTACCAGTACAAGCCAGAGATTCCTCTCTGATGCCTGAGGCATAGCTCAACTATCTAAACATAGTTTTAGACAACCTAAAATGTGTCACATGATCTCTGGCTGCCATTCCAAACAAGTTTGGGGTTCTTCCATAGACTCCATGTTATGTCTGTCAGCCTTGTGTGAGTGAGAAAACACTCAGTGCTGCAAGTGGCACTTGACATTTATGTTTAGGAAACTATATTCCATGTATAATATCTAGACAGGCAAATCATTATCCTGCTTCTGTCAACTGCATTTTCTGGCTCTTGAACTGACTGCAGTTGAAGACTAGACCCAAATTCACACACTTACGTACCTAATATTAGTTTTCTTAATTCCATAATGAATTTCATGCAAGCACCTTTGCATGTTATCTATATCCTTCATCAGCCTGGTCTCAGGTTAAGTTGTGCTTTTGAATATTCATATTATTACTCTAAATCTCTTTAATTTCTTTCACTCATACACATGTAAAAAGCAAACTTTTGCATTATAAATGGAATATTAGTACTAACAGACAAATCAACTATAAAGAATCTGAAAATGAACATAATGTTTAATTCAAAATAATATTATGTAAGGACAATAATCATAACTATTATCAGGAAAGAATTTGAGATATCAGTCAATAATTTGAACACATTTATTCCATTCTTATTTTCACTGTAAAAAAATAAATGCACAATGCAATGATTGTCATAAAATTAAGATACAGATGATAGATTTTGTATTTTGGAATATCTATAGCTACTATAATAATACAACTTTTAGTAAATTATATGTTAGGTAGAAGGAGGAAGAAAAATGTGTTGAAATAATACACAAATATGAATTACATTGCCCCAGTACCAATATAATAAATTGAACACAGTATTTATGAAAATCTTTTATATGGGAAGTATTTTCTTAAAGTTGCTTTTTTGACTATATATCTACCTTTTAATGAATTTATATGTGCCAAATCTTTTGTTGCCCTTAGGGCTGTAGCCTCCAGAGGGCTATTACTGTACCTGGAAACTGAAATGAAGCAGTTCTTGCACAGTTTTTTCTCCCCAGCACTGTTACATTGTTTAACATACCTATGTCACCTACTTGCCTTAGCAATAAAAATGTTAAAAATATCTTATTTCTGCATAATTTCTATTGCCATTTCTTACCTTAGAAGGAGCAAACCTTTTGTCTAAAGCTACAACTGAAATCCATCTAAAAGCACAAAACCTAATTCAAAATTTAAAGATCCTGAAGTTTCAGGTTTTCTGCAGTCTTCAGTGCTTAAATACCAATGTCATGATGTCCTGTAGTACATGTCAATATTGAAAGCATAATTATAAGTGAATATTCCTCTAATATCTGAACTGTAGTGAAATGTTTATATAGGCATGAAAATTGTATTTAAAAGACTCTGTAATCACTTCACTTTGAAGTATCTCTTATTAATTTCTGTTTTACTGGTAAGTTAACCAGTAAAAGAAAGCAGGCTCAGAAGAAAACGAGTTTTAAACTGGATCCTTGAACTTGCAGACCTTATACAGTTGGAATCTGGATAAGAATCTGTCATTTATTTCTTTTTTCGTTTAATCTGCTTTTAGCTTAAATATAACAGTGTCGATAAAGACTTCATTCCTCAAGAAAATTCCTGTGTTGCTGTAACTATTCCACAAGGCAGAATTTTATCAATTTTGGGTAATGCTTAGGATTCTTCAATTCAGTAAATGCTGTGTTTGTAGTACTAAGAGCAGAATTTATAATTGTACATTCTATGGAGGACTTCTGCTCAACACAGCTTCTTTCCATCTGTTGTCTCAAATACCTATGATTCTCATGCACATTCTCATTTCCAGGACTATTCATCATTACTTTTCCTTTGAAGATGAGATTAGCTCCTTCTTGCAGTCTGTCTAGGTTTTGCCACCTTCAGTCTCTAAAAGTCCTGTCGGGATTATGGAAGTTTGTTTTAAACAGACAAAAGAATTGCCAAGCTTTATTTTCTCCTAATCCAGTTTTATCCTGCAAATCTTTCTATTTCACACAAATGTCCTACTTTCAAGAACTTAAAGATACTTTACAGATATGTTTATCATATAATGGCTTGGATTGGAATGGTCCTTAAAGATCATCTAGTTACAATCCCGCTGCTATGATCAGGATCACCTTGCACTAGACAATGGTGCTCAGAGATTCATCCAATGTGACCTTGAATACTTCCAGGGATGGGACATTCACAACCTCTCTGGGCAACCTATTCCAGTGTCTCACCACTCTCACAACAAAGAATTTCTTCCTAATATCTAATCTAAACCTACTCTTTTCCAGTTTAAAACCCTTCCCCCTTGTCCTGTCACTATATGCTCTTGTAAATAGTCTTTCTTCTTTCTGGTCATCTTGATTGTTTGACCTGTTTTGCAGACCGAACAATCCCAATTCTCTTAACCTGTCCTCATAGCAGAGGTATTCCAACCCCCTAATCATCTTGGAGGCTCTCCTCTGGACTCACTCCAACAGGTCAATGGCCTTCCTGTGCTAAGGATCCCAGAGCTGAATGCAGTACACAAGGTGGAGTCTTACAATAGGATGTAATTGTTTACATATGTGGCAAAATGAAACAATGCAAAACTGTAAATAGTCTTTGCCTCATCTCCTCCAAATTTCGGTCTCTCAGAGCTCTGAAGTGACACAAAAACATACACAGAAAAGAACTGTGGAGAAATTATGTAATATATATGGATGATGGTAGACATAGAGACTGCATAAAAAAGTTAAGGGTTCCGTTACTGTAACTTTACATCCACTCTTTTGAGGGCTCAGGTTAGGCTGACTTGGCTTATTTCTTCTTTCAGGTTGCAATTTTTTACTTCAATATTTCATGTTTCATTAAATATAAAATGAAAACTCTAGTCTTTAGCACTGCAAAACAGAAATAAAAGCCTTTCTGAGCTTGGAAAGATTATAACTATTACCAAACATACTGATAGATTCTTAAATTACTTGTAATAGCATAATTCAAAAGCCCTGTCCTTTCATCTTAGTGGTGCCCAGTTAGGTTCCAGTAATAATATTGTGAATTTTAATTTTACTATCTTACTGGTGATCAAAGCATATTAGAAATAAAAATTTATCATATAATGAAGCCTGCACTCCATGGTGTGAAATTTTCAACATAAATCTCACCAACATATTTTATAAATATAAATTCAAAAGACTAGGGAAGGCTTGAACAAATGAATATCACCAATTATGTCTGATAAAAATTAGTTTCTTGTAGAATTTTTGTTTGCATTTTAGCCAGTGACCTCTTGACACAAAATTCAGATTAACTCCAGGATGATAGGACTTTATTTCCAGTTGATAGCGCCCTTCGCTGGATACAAGCATATGAATCTCTTTGCTCCTTAGCCTTGTCCACCTTGTATTTTTGCTACACTGTGACGTATTCTCGGGTGTGAAGACTGAGATATTGCAAAAGCACTGAATATTCCTTATGTTGTCCTTAGCAAAAAGCAACAGAGATTCCTGCTAATATGTATTTCTTTGCAATGTGTATAACCAAGTCAAACAAAAGAATTCATGTGACTGCAAAAAAGACCCTGTTCCACCAAAAAAAAAGTGACATAAACATTCTGCACTCGTTGGCATGGGGGGAACCAACACCACCTCAATTGTATTAGCACTCTGAAATACACTTACTAAGCAAAAAAGCTGACCACTTGAATCTAATTTTTGTTAGGTAAAGTATACCTGACACAAGCTGAGTTTGGTCTTCAAAGCTGATGTATGTTTTATAGAAAGGTAGATGGAATCCATCAAATAAAAAATATAGCATTTCCATTTTGAGCCCTGGGTAACTCCTAAGTAGGGCGGTAGGAATTCCATTTAATAGTAGCAAAGAAAGGAAATTAATACATAGAACTTGCTGCTTAGTAGACTTAATGTTATGTGCCATGTTTTCCCAATATTCTTCTTTAGTACTGATGCTGAAGGCTTTAGTGGATAAAATTTCCATGGAATTTCAATGCATTATGAGTCTTATTTGAATAGTTCCAATTGGAAGAGACCTACAACGAGTAGCGTAGAGTAGCTGGACTCTACTCAGGTAGAGTCCAACTACCTGACCACTACAGTGCTGATCAAAATTTAAAGCATGTTATTAAAGGCATTGTCCAACATCACCTTGTAGTGCAACATAGGAAGTTATAGTCATAATACTAAACACAGTTTCAAGCCACATGCAAAAAAAAAAAAAAGAAAAAAAGAAAAGATCACAGAAAAACAATGTGAACTCTCCATTTTTCATATTAGAAATGGAAAAAAAAACATATTCTTGGCTTGTTTAGAGTGCTGTATCACAGTGTATAGCCCTGGGACTTAAGTTACAGGAGGTTCTACATATTCTCCTACCCAGTATTGGATGCAGCACTGAACCATCCTTTGTGTAGTGTTTTCTTTTTAAGTGATGATAAACTTGTAAGTTGTTCAATAACCCAAATGATGACAAGCAGTGAATGTAACAATGAATAAAAAAATAATAATTCTCTCAATACTTGATCTCAACTTTGGTTTTAAAGTGCTTGAAAATATAACGGCAAGTGGTATGACCTTGATCTCGAGGCTACTAAATTAAAATTTTCCCAATCATATATCTCAATATTAGCTGTGAGGAAAACTGAAAGAATGAGTCTGGGTTATGTAAAATTGAGAAACATGTCCCATGCATCTTAAGTATGTTGAACATTTATTGTGATTGTCATCTAGATGACAGACAGGATCAGTACCAAAGAGGTTGCACTTCTGTGTCAAGTACCC
>NW_008668606.1:63339-75409 GCF_000695815.1 Acanthisitta chloris
TATGCTATAATAAGTGTGTTGATGCCGTTCTATATCTTTACTCTTGTCACCAAATATCTATGTGAGAATACAGGAACAAAGTACATTAAAGTGGTTTATAAAACAAAGAATCAAAGTGAAATAGAATGCAAAATGACATCTGCTTTTACTGTAAACACTCTTCATTCTACTTGGAGTGTGCATTAATCAGGGATGCTGTAGCACAACTAAGAAAACATAAGAGAGCAGGTTCTTTGAGAAATGATTTTTACAGGATGAATTTCTGAGCTTTACTAGAACATCATTAAGCTCCATACAGTTCACTTAATGGCAATTCAATTTTGCTTTGTTAGAAATAAATCTTAATTATGGAGCTTATGCAGGACTTGTATAGCACTTAGGAAAACCCTATGTAGCAAGAGCGATCAAAGACCAATTCTATAATAAGAGTCAGAGAATAAAACAGAAAACAAAAATCTGTCATAAATTGGCTGCATACAGAAT
Organism: Acanthisitta chloris; assembly: GCF_000695815.1. Classification (NCBI taxonomy): domain Eukaryota; kingdom Metazoa; phylum Chordata; class Aves; order Passeriformes; family Acanthisittidae; genus Acanthisitta; species Acanthisitta chloris. The sequence continues at coordinate 63,823 of NW_008668606.1, forward strand.
AAATGGTGATAGACTTGAATCCTTTAGTCTTACTGTTTGAACTAAAAGTGACAAAATGTGATTTCATCCACTTACAGGAAATCATTGGCACAGTATAAAGGAAATTGCCCAGCTACCAACATGAATCCCTAAAGAGAGCACCATTATTCAATGAAAATGTAAAATGTAACTTTTTTAAACTGACCAGTAGGAAGTGATTGTGCTTTCTTATCTGGTTTTGTATCCAAAATCTGTTTAAAAAAAAAGAAAGAGGGTCTTAAGAACATAGTAGAATTATTTTAATGAATATAGTTGTTTTTTCTGATACATTACTATGCAGTAGTAATTCAGCAAAAGAGAATACTAGTGTTTTCCCCCTCCTGGCTCCATCCCCATCTTTTTCTAACTAGACATAGAGTAAAATCACAGGAATTGCATATTTTACATTGGGAGATGAGTTGATGAGTTGCCAGGCAACCACATCTGTGTCAGTTTCTCTTCCACATCTAGAATGCTATTTATCTTCATTAGTCCAAGTAATTTGGGTTGTCAAGTCTCTGGTGACTATTAAGTATCTGATAACCTTATATTTTGTGCTTGACCAGATGCACTTACAAGCAAAAAAAAAAAAAAAGAATAAATTCTCTATCCCATATTTCCAAATTATGACATCTTTAACACTGGAGTGTCATCTCTCTATTCTTTGGTCCCTATTCTGACTGGTATTCATTATGTAATCTGTGACAATGGAAAGTGAAGACTAAGCATTTATTATCAACTTTCCTTTTAATGGTGACATTGTCCTAACTATGACTGTCTTATTATAACTGTGTCTCTTGCATTTCAATGGAAAATTCATAAGATACTTATGTTTTTCCAGTGTATGACCCAATAAGACAATGCTTAAAAGTCACTAAAGGCAACTCTAGATCACTATATAGGTAATTTCACCCTATTTGTAAAATAAAGTAAAAACCCAGAAAAAACAACAACCCAAACACTCCAAAACCCATACAACACCAACACCCTATATATGTCTATGTAGAGACTTATGCACAGATGCAAATATATCTATAAATATGTATTCATATGCATATGTATCTGCATATGTACATAAACCCCACTGACATTTCTGCCCCAAAGCTGTGCTGGAGCTGCAATACAGAAATTAGTAACTATGTCACAGACATCTTGCAATGATTTAGTCCTTTCCAGAAAAAAAACCCCAAGCCATTGATAAGGTGTCTCAGGTGACAGAGAATAGCACCTCTCATAGTCATAAGACTTTAAAAAATCTTGACAGAAGTGTTTACATTTCAAGCTATCTCTTATGGTGTTATTACTTATATCTAGCTTGCAGAAGCTTAGTGCTTCACATTCTTAAGAGACAGCGTTTCTAACTGCAACATATGCCAAATTATATAGAGGAATATAAGGAGACTTACAGCAACTTGGATGGGAAAAAACCCAGTTTATTCTTATTTAACTCATTTTGCCCTGTTGAATATCCAAGGTGACATACAGTAGCCTATCTTCTTCAACAATAGTTCTAAATGGTAAGATTATCCATCATGCGATAATAGTTTAAGCAGATGGAAATTTAATACATAAAAATAGTCAGTTTGGTAGGGGGATAGAAATTAAAATAAGCTAAGATTAGGACCTCATAAAGAAGGAGAAAAATAATTTTTACAAAAAAGGCCAGGAGACAGATTGGGACACTATGTGTGCATATCAGCTCCATATTCTTCTCCAGCAGCTAAACATTCAGGGTATAAGCATCTTTCCAGCCCATTGTCAGATGTTTCAAATACCCTTACTTTGAAACATCACTAGATGCCTCGGCTTAGTCTTGCAGCTTGTCAGGGGAGTCATCGCATCAGTTCTACTGACTGGATACTTCAGCTATGAAGAGACCTTAAACACTTCTCATATATGGATTTCTACATGTAAATGTCTCAGTCTGAACTGCATTCATATTGCACAGTTAAAAGGTACTTTTGTGATAAGTCAGAAAGACTGTTGGCATCGAAATAATGATATTACAAATTATATTGGTGATGCAAATAGACTGTAAATGGTGACTTAAATTTACTACAAGACAGCAAATTAGAAAATTACTTGAAATTTCATTATAAATATTAAGATAGTTGATGTAGCAAGAAGAAAAGGCAGTAACTCTACTGTAGTCTGCAAACATGTAACTCAGTCCAAGAAGATGATAAGAAGGTTATTAAAACACTAGGTTACAATGTGATCAAATACTTTGACAATGAAACAAGATACAATTTCAACAGATGACATTTTAGAAAAAAGTATAAAGAACTGATTCATCAGCAATGAAAAGTCTTTGGAAAACTCTTAAACACTTTTAAATCTTAAAGCAAAGCATCCATACTTCCCCACAGAGCTATAATCTCATTCAGATTAGAATTTATTAAATTAGGTCAATTGGTCAATGGTAGATATGCAAGGATATTCACAACTTATTCCTTTTATATTTATAATTCATAAATCAATAAATCTTTCCTTTTTGGAAACTGGCTACAAATTAGAAAACAAAACCAGAAGACTAGAAGAATAATATGCTTCTGTTACTCTTTTCCAACTGCTTCCTCAGCACTCTCAGATTTATTTACTTGCTCAAGATATTTCCCTTAAACACATAATCACTTACATTCATTTCAAAGGCATGGTCCTAATTCTTACAAGAACAACCAGGAAGCTTACAATATACATATCTTTATTAGGTCTGTGTGAGTGCTCCAAGGTGCTGAATTAATCAGACAGGGAGTTTGCCCTATTTTCATAAAGTGTGATTCACATTACCAAGCTCATATTAGTACTTGAGGTTTATCTGTAAAAAGCCAATACTCTTGCACTTGCTCAAAATTTCCATAATCAATAAGGGTTGTTTTTTTCTTATAATCCTACTGACTATTTTACATGAAGTTGTGAAGTAGCTTTGCCTGGATAAAAGGATTTGAACTTTTCTTTTTATATTGGTGTCCTCTAAGAAGTGGTTTTAGCATTTTGAGATAGATACATTGGTAAATAGACAGACTGATAGAAAGCTGGATGCTTTGAGTATGGTAGCTCCCATGTGACTACTAGGTTTTCTGTTATCCAGGACAGAATTCATATATTCAGTATTCCTGAACTGGGCGGAATTCACACATACAATTTTCTCATATAGTACATATACCTTACGGTAGCTTCCTCTTTTTGAGACAATCATGTTGTGTTTTCTTTTCCATGAGATGATTAGTGTTATGCCAAGATTCCTTATATCAGACCAAGTTTGTTATTACATGTAACAATCCTATGACTTCTTTTCACTCATCTTGAACTTTTACTGTCCTTGCATAAGCGATAGTATACAGCATGGTATTCTTTTACGTCAACTTCCAAACCACCTGTCATCCATCCTCAGTTGCATTTTGCCTCACAAAACATATGTTCAATATCAGTTGCTGTTCTTCCTGCAAGCCAGCAAATACACAGCAAAGGCTCACGATGTGGAGCAATTTAAGCAGTATTGTTACATTTGCAAGATTTTTTATATTGGGATTTCAGTTTAATATCTGCTGCTTTGACATAGTCCCTTATTATAGCTTGCTATCTGAGAAGATACATTAAATAATAGTAAAAAGCTGTGGTACAGTGTTGCCTAGATGCACTGTCCCATATATTTTAGTACATCATAAACTGTCATTAAAAGGATTCAATTATGTCATGTTTATTGAAGGCTTGGCATCTTAATGTTAGCAGCTTTTCTACATCTTTCAGATATTTTTGTTATGTATCCAAGTTCTGGCTTTGTACTGTTCTTACTACAGCCTATTGGCTGTCTAAAAGTAATTTGGAAAAAATGAACTATTAATGTGACTTGATTTTCTAACTTAACAAATGTGCACCTGTTCAAATACACTTGAACATTTCCCATTTGAATTGCTTTTTGTTCAATAATAATTAATAATAATAACTACATCTTACAGTGCTAGAGTACCACATATTTTCCTGAGTCATTCCTCCTTACACAGGTTAATGTTACTCTCACAGTGATCATTTACACATTTATTCTGACAGTTGTATACTAAGACATACTAAGATATATTAAGGTGTAAGTCTTGATTGCATGTGATCACATATTTTTTGTCATCTACAGTTTGAATCCTAATAAGATGTTGGGGTTTTTTTGTACTTGGCATATACAAGGCTTTATAATGGCTAGATAGGGAATTTTCACACCCATGAAACAGAACAAATAAAGTTGCAGTTCTGGGTATAGAGAATAGTTTGTGCCATGGTGAAAGGAAAGGCATGTGATTCAGTCCTTTCAGGCTCAATATAAGTGACTTAGTACTGGCTGTAATAATCTTTGCAAAAATTCTGCATATGTGAAAATATGGACGCAATATATTTTTGTTAAATTTTGCTTAGTGAATCTGTGAAAGTAGTAAATCTTCACAAAGTCAGATTAACTCAGCTTTCTGTGAGTGAAAGAGAAAAAAATAATAATAATTTCATTTTAGAAGCCTGTGAATAAAACACAAAGGTGGATACCTGTTTCCAAAGTACTGAGATAAGTAAAATAGCTCCACTTTGTTGCTAGTGTTGCCAATAGTGCAACTAGCATCAGTAAAATTGTTGTTTTCTGCCCCAGCTAAGCATGAGGTGGGGGTAGAAAAATTGGAAGTTATGGGGTGGTAGGAACCAATATTTGTAGTACTTGACTCACTTCTTCTATCAAATATTCACAGCAGCAAGATTCAGATATTCTATATATCTTTGCCTTCAGAAGTTTATCTACTTCAGGGATTTATAGCCCTGTTGAATTAAAACAGCTGTAAATTATTTTCTGAATTAAAGCATTTCAATTTAAAATCCTTATTGTATTCAACCATTTTCTTCACTAGATTTTTTTCTCAGATAATATGTTTCATTAAAACTGGCACTTGCTTTTATAATATACAAAGAGAAGGTATTACATTTTACTTTTATTTTAGGAAAACATGTATATAAATCTATGTATAAGGCAGCATATACATGTGACTGTACATAATCTTGCTCATGCAGGTATTAACTAGAGGCAACAGTTTCCATCACAACTGCTAAGCACCTAAAGCATTGATATCATTGTAGACTTTGAATTACTGTTGTAAATCTTTGCAAATAACCAGAGTGATTACAGCCTACCGCAAAAGCATAAATACAGAATCCTAGGATGTTTGACTTGTCTCAGATGTGAAGGAATTCTATTTACAATTATAGTATCTTTCAAGGGGGGGGAAAATGAAATTTCTTTATTTATAGAGGTTTTGTAGTTTATAGGTTTTTTCTACCAATTCAACTTCACTTTCAATAATGGTCTTAAATTATTTATAGTTCATAGATACTTATAAGCATTTTATTTCAAAATCAAACAATTCTAAACCAAATTTCTCTTACATTAAAGTATGCACACTTTAAGTAATCCACTTTTCATCTTTTTAATGTTACACTGAATAAACAAAAGAAAAATACTATGTTTTCATAGAATCAGTATCACCTAGACCATATATGTATTTCATTAAAAGGGAGAAGAAGGAAATTGCAATTCAAGTTGTAACAGCTATAAATATCTTTTGTTAAAAACAGTTCACTAGATTCAAGAACTAATGTTGATTTTCTCATTTACTTGAAGAAGGTGGATTTCTACATACTTAGACAATGCTGTAGTTGTCCAGTGAGTAGTCAGACCGTGGTCACTCAGTCCAGATTTAGGATGGATATTTGCAGCACTTGATGAACTAGTATGGTACGATTAACTCTATTCATCACTATGTGATGATGGATTTCCTTTATTCTAGTGACTCATCTTTTCTTTCATGAGTAGATAGAATCATTATGCTGATCTGGTAATAAAGCACTGTTACCAAATGCTGAACTTCTTTTATTATTGTTACTCAGTTGGTATCTTAGATAAGCAATTGATGGCTTTTATTAACAATGTCAGGATTTTGGATGGATTGGCCAAATGGATTTTTACTGCATCTCTAGTTGCTCTAGGTTTTTTGTTCATGGATTATTTGTAAATAAAGATCAGAATATTCTTCCAAATCCGTAAACTGAAAATTTAAAAAAACCAAAACAACCAACAAACCAACAAACAAACATGAATCAGTTTTTTAAACATCAAACAGTTAATCAGATTGCACAGTAACTACTGTTCCTAAGAAGATTATGGTTCCTGACTATGTGAATAGAAGATGAAATTTTGGTTCTGCTATCTCTGTATTGTCCTGAATACTAGGAGACCAATGCTTGACATTAAAGTTGATAGTCTTCAGAAGTTCCTTGGTATTGACACACACAATCTGTGAAAAGGTCAAGATCAGGCTTAAACAAACACTGTTTCTCGAGTATGAAAATCTCTAGCCTGAGTCTGAGTTTTCCATTGCTATGACTTCTGGTTGATTTAAAAATATATTCTAGTTACAAAAGGGATCAATAAAGAGAGAGATTTACAGTTTTCATTTGGAAATGGGATTATAGGAAATGAAACAGTTATATAAACAATCTATACTATTTACATTAAACAGTTTGCAACAGTTAAAACAACATTCTTTACAGAAACTAGGGCAATTCATATTCATTTAATTGCTGGCATAATTTTAAAGGGAAATAAAAAACTTGAACATTAATTTTTTTCCTTATGCTCTTCAGTTCACAATTTTGCCAAAATCTTTGGCAATATTTATGAATCGGGTATTTTATATGATCATTGATTGTAACAGTGCTTAATAGCCTGTATTCAGTGACTTGAGTAACATGTTTCATTTATAAGAATATTGAATTCTGTACACTAAATATTATTTGTGCACATAAGAATTAGAATATGGAATAAAATAATATACGTGACCAGAATACTCCCTTAAGTTTACTCCTTCACCTCAAAAAATAATACATGTAGATCAATTCTTTTTTATTTTATAGGAACACATATAGTCACACTCCACTGTGACTATGACCTCTGATCCATGAGGCACTGAGTGCGATTTCCATGACTGGTTGTAACTATCTAGCAACATCTTAAATGCCTTGCCTGGTCTGAACTCTATCAATTATTACTGAAGAACAAAAATCTTCTGTGGATGTCATATGTTCAGCTTAATGTGAATGTCTTTGATAATTTAAGTTTCTTAAAACAGTATCTAATTTCCTAATTTCCATGCAAAGCGAGGGTGAGTGTGCCTGCATTTCCATGCAAATTGAGAAAGGGTGTGCCTTCATTTGCATGCTACCTTGGGGTAGGGGTTTGATGGTAGAAGATACCACCTGTCTGATGTCAAAAACTTGGGGTGATCTTTGATATGTATATGTAGTTTTGTTTAGATACGTTAATCAGGATATGCTGACCAGATCTCACCTCTGCCAGATCTGGAATTAGCACAAACTCATTGTTTTTGTGCTTATCTCAAGTTGTTGCCTTGGTGGTTAGCATGTCTTAGGGTGAATCCCTTTTGTGGCTTAAACAGTGTTTGAGACAGCTGAGGTATTCTTTAATTCCTTACACTTGGATACACTACCCACATGGGTGTTGTGTTTGATTAACAGAGGTCTGCTGGGGTGGATAGGACCAAGATTGTAGGAAACAACAAAATGGATCAGGGTATATAAATATTTTTTCCTTCTCCCAGACCTAGCATTCAGTTAACATGGCTATTTCACTGAACTATCACTCTTGCGGTAGCTGTCAATGTTAAAACAAAATAAAGCAAAGAAAGTGCTGGACCTGTCCCTAAACAAAGATATGAAATTGGGTCATGTCAACAAAAGAAATCTTTGTATAGTGATTTAAGGTGTGAATTTCAAAATGCCTTACTAGGGATATTTTTACAATTGCTAATACAAAATTCCATTCATGATAGCTGTACCGTTACGTCATTACATAAAAAATGTTTCACTGATGTTACTTTTCTTTTACTACTGTTCATTGAGTTGCTTCTACAATGCTATGAAATAAAGAAATTGTAACTTTTATTATTTCAAACAGAGAAATTAAAAGCATTGTTTCAAGACTCATTTGTCAAACCAATGAAGGAAGTGGCTTTCCTGCAAATGACGTTGGGTACTGTGTAAAAGGCAGCATTAAAAGAAGAATTAATAGAGTTTACTGAATGATAACCAAATAAAGATATCTTTTCTGCAAAGTGTGTTTTATCACATTAATTCATGGACTGTATATGGTATTCTCTAAAGTTCTTTTTGTTGAAAAGAATAAAAACCTGAAGGTTAAGATAATTTGGGATAGTACTGTGAAGGAAATTTCAACCAGAAGTCTTGGCTTCAGAAAGGTGGTATAAAGTCTGGGTAAGATAAGGTAATGAAAGGGTTCATTCAGTGTGCATATGGCTGGCACAAATGAAGGGAAACAGGCACAAAGGACCTGCAGGCAAAATCACCTTGTTTAAAACCTTTCTGGTGAGAATAGAGGTCTTCAATATGAAATTTTTAAGTCTCACCCTTTAACATGCAGTAGGTGTTAGCTTGTTAATGGGTTATAAGAAAATTCCCATAGAAATAAAGAAAAAGGTTGCTGCCTTTAGTTTTCCAAGTAAGTTAGCCAATGATGAATGTCAGTGCTTGCATAACAGATTGAAATAGTAATGGACTGTATAACTGTATCCAAGGAGTACAGAGAAAGCAATAGTAAAATGTGGAGAGGTTATAAAACAGGAACAATTAAGGTGGGAGGTAGTTAAAAAGCTACCTAGATGTTCATAAAGAGACGGGTGCAACCGGTTCTTCAGTGGAACAAAAGTTTATTTTCCTTTGATGGGTTTCTGTTGAGCATTATTGTCAGAGGTGAAAGTCAAAATGGCACATGGGTAATTTGGGATTCAGTAAATAAAGCTGTGAAATTATGTTAAAGGTGAAAGCCTCCACTTCATCAAGGTAATACCTGATCAAGGGCCTTTTCAATGCAAAAGGGAGTAGTAAGTAAATGGGGTAGTGATAAATAAGGACATAGGGAGATACAGACATATTAGACAACAAGGGATAACAGAAACAATGTCACAAACTAGAAGCCTCCAGCTAATTGATAGACCACTACAGAATCCCAGGCAGAGCTTTGAGTGGACTTTGCAATTTAGAAGAATGGGAAAATAAGACCAACATGAGGATCTGGGAAATTTTAGGGGATATTTTAGGGGATAGAAATACTATGGGGAAGGGGATCAGGGATATAAAAGGTGCCAATTGCATGTTAAACATTGCATGCCATGTCTCTTTTATCTTAAATCCTTTCTTAACCCTCTTTTCATGCAATCTCTCCCTTTGGTCTGTGCATGCGAGTACTAAGACTAGTTACAGCTGCTGGTGAGGTGAGCATGAGTTGTTTTGGTGCCTGCAACTAGAGTCCAACCATGGTGTAGGCATCCAGTGGTGTCAGCTGCTGGAGCTAGTAGGGGTCTCTGTGCCAGTAACATTAGTGGATGAGGGTCTTGACCACCTGCCACAGGGGAGAAAACAATGTGTGGTCCAAAAAACAGCTACTCTGAGGGACTTGCATGACTGGGATGAGTGAGGGGCTCAGCAGTAGAAGTGGGACTGTGGCTCACAGCCCACGTGTCTGGTGCTGGCCGTTGAGGGGGAAAGTACCTTGCTTTCTCTAAACCTGCATATGTGCAATATACTAGCAAACCTCAAGCAGGACCACCTGGGAGTAGTAGCCCCAAGGACCATGCAGGGGTACTAGGTAGGCTAAGAACCTACCTCTGTATGATTATGTTTAGGTGAATCCTGGTAGTATTATGTGTTAAGGAAACTTCCCTGTGTGACTATCCAGGAGCCATTCCAGCAGTAACACTCAACACCACCTGAACTGGAAGTGAAGCCCCTTTGAGCTACACACCCCACACACACAGGCAAACCAAGTTTGCTTATTGGCTCAACCATAGATTTTCCATAGCAGAGTCTCAGACATCTCAATCCATAAAATTGTTTCATCTTGGTGCAATAACTAAGTAACAAAATCACATCTTGAGTTAGGTGTGACCCTGAACAAAGGAACCTCTGGGGTTTTATACCACCACAGTCTAAGTGCATGACAGTCTTGAGTTCATCATCTCCATGTCTCTGAGCGTCCAGTTGCCTGTCTTTTTCTATCACTTGTCACCTTCCTCCCTTAAGAATTGTTTTCAATAATTAGAAGATTTTCCAAATTTGTTGTTATGTATTATTTTTATAAGCCATATGCAGTAATTCTGTGCCATATTGTAATAATGCCCTACACTAAATTTTTCAGAAGTGATTTATTAGCAAATCTCCCAGGAGGATGGAAGTATGCAAACTTTAGCCTTATGTTTGACAGTACACTTGATGCAGTTGTTAATGATTCAATAAAGCACAGTCTCAAGTGTCTTAATTCCAATTAAAATGTTGAAACTCTGTGAGATGAAGCTGATGGCTAGATAGATAATTATATTTAATAATCTGTGTCTATATGCATAAAAAAATCCACACCATTCTAGTTGGCTGTGTGAGATGTGCTATTTTCTCTGCATGTCCAGTAAACTGAGATTTAAGAATCCCACCCCTTCCATCTGGGATATGAATACAGAAATAAAACTAACAAAATTTGTATTTAAGTTGTTTTGAACATTCACATTTTTTAGAAAAAATGCCAATGGCATACAGAAATATAGTCATCATCTCTGAACCACCTACACATATTTTCTCTTAGTATCTGTAATTCTTGTTGAGATAATTTTTGAGGGCTTTGAACAGTTGTTTATCATATAGACAAATCTGCGTATTCCATCAGCTTGGCTGAAATCTTACAAGCAAATCTGACTGGGATTGGATGTCCAGAAATCTTTTTCTGTATCCACTACCTTTGCAGAATGAATTTGATTTGTGTGAAAAGAATTTTGATGTTTCCAAAAAGTACAGTCAATTCAATATGAAAATGTTAAGATGTCTCAATTTTCAAGATTATAAAGGGAGCTATATTCTAATTTAGGCTACAAAAGTTGGACATTAGGGAACTATATGCTCTGTTAGCAAGCAGATGTTCTTTGTAGGCAGGTAGTAACCTTGCTCTGTGAGAAGAACTAGCCTCCTTTACAAAACAGTATGAAGACCAAATACACTACCTCACTCTGTTGACTAATGAGAGTCTAGGTACCTAATATTCCCATTAGGGTATGCCTGGAGTTAATTAATGAGAAACATTAAGCACAAGAGTCTATCTAAAGAGTTGGTTAACCCCAGGCTGCAAAGCAGGCATTTCCTTGCTTGGAAGAAGTAATTCTCAAAAAGTGAATGTCTCTAAAATAATGTCAAAGCACCTGCTCTGTAGGTGTTTCTTTTGAATTTTTGAGGCTATTGTTTCTTCTATCAATTCACTGACAGTTTTGGGTAAGAACAGATAAATACTGTGTATGCTGTGTATTTTTTGGTTTATTTGTTTGCGATCTAAATATAACACATTTTAAACGCTAAAAATAAATTTAAAAGCCCCTCCAAATTAAGAAAAGGGCAAATGTTTAGATTTTCATGGACAAAGTAAAATACTTATCATCAAAATGTTTGTAGGGTCTCTAAATATATATATATA
>NW_008668606.1:75447-105119 GCF_000695815.1 Acanthisitta chloris
TATATGTGTTGTTGTACTAAACTTGCAAGCTTTCTTGGTATCTATACAAGAATAATTATTAATACTTTTCACTTCCCCCACCCCGTATAACTGACTGAAGTAATTTGCTCAGTAGTATTCCTAAAATTGCATCCTGCTCTGGCCATTGGAAATCTGACCTAAAAAAATAGTACTGCAAATGGACAGATAATAAATATAGTTGCATATAATCTCTCTATTATAAAAATTTTCCATCATTTTGCAGGTAAGAAATAAAGAAAAAATTTTTTAGATTCAGAAAAAATCAAATTTTGTTTCAAATTTTATCATGATATGGACAACACTTTTCCTAATATATAAACTAGGAATATTATTATTACACAATTTAACAGAGTTTGGCAAGAAATAATTAACTGAGATGTCACAGAAAGCACAGAGCACCTTTATGTATTGATGCTGAAGTGCAACAGCCACTTGTGGATCAGTCTTGAATCAATATTGTATTTTTAAATTATGTTAAATTTTTGTTAAACTTCACATCTAATAAATGAAGGGGGCATTAGAGATAATAAGGGATAATAGAGACAGTGAAAAAAAGCACGTTCCACTTTCTGATTAGGATGCACATAACACCATTTCTGATTCTTTTAATTTCTTTTGCCTTGTCTTCCAAAACTAATTTTATACAATCACTTGTGTATTATTCCACAAGTACAAAGCACTTTTCATTGCAAAATGCTTTTCAGATGTACATAAAGTGGAATATTGGTCATTGGTTAATTCAATTCTAAAATGTTGCCATCTCTGGAGTAAAATGTAAAATATACTTAACCATTGAGAAGAGGAACAGAACTGAAGGTTTGCAGACAGAAACTGAAGTAAAGTAACCTCAAGAATTAAAATAGTCAGCGTACAATTTTTCAAACTATAATTTCTCTAAAAGAACTATGGGAATGACACAGATTCATCGATTCTTAAGGGGTTGTAATGGACCTTAGAGATCATCTAGTCCCAATCTCCCTGCCATGGGCAGGGACACCTCCCACTAGACCAGGTTCCTCAAGGCTTTATCCAACCTGGCTTTGAACACTGCCAGGGTTGGGGCATCCACTACCTGTACTGGTATCTCATTGCGTTAGAGTAAAATACTTGTCCCTGATACCTAATCTAAATTTCCCTTCCTTCAGTTTGTACCCATTACACCTTGTCCTATCACTGCAATTCCTGAGAAAGAGTCCCTCTCTGGCTTCTCTGTAGGCCCCTTCAGATACTGGAAAATTTCTTTGAGGTCTCCACAAAACCTTTTCTTCTCCAGGCTGAACAGCCCCAACTTCCTCAGCCTGTCTTCATAGGGGAGATGCTCCAGTCCCCTTATCAATTTCATGGCCCTCCTCTAGACTTGCTCCAACAGTTCCATGTCCTTTCTACACTGAGGGCACCGGACCTGTACGCAGTACATAACTGTAAACAGTATATATTCCAAAAGCCTGCACTGTCTTTCTTATTTATGAAATTTCTCCTAAATTTTTATAAGAATGTAGATATATGTGTGTGGTCTTCTTTTGCTGAGGTCAGAAAATTTAATTTACTGGGAAGGTGTAATGTGTCTCTACTTTCTTAGATAACTGCCTAATATTTTTCAGGAAAACTGTCTCATATTCAGCTAGACACACATTTTTCTGAATTGATGTAAAGTATATGGAGGTGTTGTTTGGGTTTTTTCATACTGATTCACTGAAAAAAACGGCTTTAATTCTATGATTGCTAGCTTTATAGCTTCATGGGTTTGGTTTTACTAATCAGTAGTTTTTAAAATTAGTATACTTACAGACGTTTTGTTCTGTTAACAGGGAGTTGAAAAAAGGAAATGGAACACATTATTTTTTCTTCATTGTCTTAGTAACTGGCAATAGAACTATGTATGTTGCTGATAATGGCATATTCATCAATAATGCACAGCTGACATTAAACTGAATAATAGCAAAGTTGGAGAGTAGGAAAAGTAGGAGATACTTTGTTATGTGGGGTAAGTTTATTTTAAAGTTACTGCATCTAGTGTGTTGATTTTGCAGGTTTTCTAACTGATTGATCAATTATTTCTTCTTTAGTGTATCTGGGGTAATTTATGTCCCATTATATTAATCCAACTGCAGAATGAAATTATCTAGTTTTATTGTATCTGATAAGATATTAAGGTCTGATACTTTTGAATATGCTTTGTTTGTGCTCTCCAAATTTCTTGACTTTGAGCCAGTATGTACTGCCAGTATTTGAATGCAGTTTGGAAGTTCTATGCTCTTAGAAGATGAACAGCGTTCATAGTTTCTCTAAGGACTGCCCTGCAGCAGAAAAACAGAGAAAAGTCATGTTGATGGGAGTGTTTATCTAGTACTAGTTCTAGTTTTTCTCACATTTATATTTGACAGAAGATGAATCTTCATTAACATTTTCGTTTGAAACAGTAATGCACTTATGAAACAAACCTCCTGGACCTACTTGTTTATTGTGCTTGGTTTTGACTGCAAAGTGTGTATAAACAAGATTATTTTCAGATTAAAATAAACTGAAAAAGCCACTGCAACAAGCCACCCAGTTCTTTCTTGTTTTGCAGAGGAAAGAATCCAAAATAGAATGGTTGTGCCACTTACATCAGTGCCTACCAAGCAGTCATACAAAAACAGTTTTCAAGCCACTGAGAACTCTCATTATATTTGAAATGCTCTATATGAAGACAAAACTAATTTGTCAATCACCACCCCTCAGTTTTTACAGCACATTCGTTTTTCTTCAATGGAGGTTTTTTCTTTTCTTGATATAATTTCCTGTCATTCTTGCTTTCTCCTTGGTTAGTGTCTCTCATTACCAAACACTTTTAATTTTTTACTTTTTTAAAAAAATATATTTCAACTTTGTTGTATCTTTCTTTGCCAAATCCTCTCTGTTGGACTTACCAAAGGTTCAAGTGTAGATTTATCTGTGGTTGTGAGAAAATGTGTTTCATATCAGCCCATCTGTGGGCTGATGTCCTGACTCAGCTTCAGCCTAAGTGTGTCCCCAAAAACCTGCACAGCCATTCAAGGATTGTATGAAGTGCTGGTTCTCTCACCAGGTCAGATCCTTACCCTCTCTATGGAGCTGCTAAATGCCTGGGCCTGGGATGGCCACAGTGCCCCCCAGCTGCCCTGTTCCTGGTTGGGAAAGTGAGTCTGGCTCTGCCAGAACCTGCCCTGTTGCCCAGCATGGGTTCCCTCCACTGCCCACAGCCCCCAGCCTGGAGACAACTGCTGATGCTTGTGGGACTTTGGCATGGATTCTGTTTAGTCCAAGTGGTCAAACTAACTATAGTGCCATATAAACGTTTCCATCCAAGCGAGCATAACATAGCTCTGGGGTCTTCATTGCCTTGGCCTGCTAACGCACTTGTAATCATCCCACTACTTGTGAAAATAGACACAGTATTGGAATTGTGTTTTAAACCTTTAGGTGGAGACTATCTAATCCCTGTTGTGCATAGCAGTAAATAAGATCACTGCATAATCAGGAATGCTCTAGAGGGTACATATGAATCATGATTTCTTGTGAGGTCACCAAAATTAGTAGAATATTGGGGATTTTAAATAAATGTCTATTATTTAAAATAGTCAAGATAAAGTATTTTTAACAATTATTTGGTTGTTACAGTGTTGCATCTAAGAAAATGATACTTTTTTTTTCTACAGATATTTCAAGGAAAGAACTGTGCAAAATACTGTTAGTCTGTTCACCCACTTTGGTATTTTCAGCCAGAAGTGATTTCTCTCATTTCAAGATTATCAAGGTTCTTGTCATTGGCTTAGACTGATTAGGCCAATCTATCTTGGAACAACAGTTTTAGCAAAAATGAGCATTCTTCTGCTCTACATCTTTCAAATTCTAACAGCAAAATCAGAAGAAGGCCTATATTTCATCTACTTTCTTGAGTGAGAAATACTATTCTTTATAATCTTATATTCAGATGGGCAGACTAAAAATGATGTGACAGTAAGCATCATTCTGGCTGACCAACTTTGCTTGAAGACAAAATATCTTTCTCATAAGGTAACAGCAAAATAAATTCCCTAAGATAACAAAAGTTATGTCGTTTAACTAGTTTGCTGCTTTTTGTTTTGATTTCTTGAACTTGACTCATCCATTCTTTGAACCTTGAAACTGAGATGCTTTAAATTTATATTAGAAATTACTTCATGTGAATGAGAAATCTAGTTATGCTTCTTCACCACTTCAAAATCTCCCTCTGACCTCTATTAGCACTTTCAAGATTTTACAAGATACTCACAAGGGTATTTAAAGAAACCTACTAGTTTACAATTATTATTATTATGTTCTGAACATGGAATAGATAAAGATAATGGCACATATTTCCTTAGATCCTCTCCTTAACTACCAGCAACAATACAAAACAACACACATGTAAGTTCAAAACAGAACACACATAATTTTTCATCCAAGCTTCCCAATATAAACATCTCAGTCTTGAATATATATGAAATATATAGGAACATCTATGAAATTCAAAAATGAAAATCTAAAGAAACTTAGGTCTCTATCCATGATGTTGTTTATTTCATTCAGCAACATATTGTGTTGGTATCTGTATGAGTGGTGATGAATTGAATTGAATCATATGAAACCGGCATAAAAATAAAAACTATTGCACCAAGATCAATCCACCAAAACTACTCTTGCATGAATCATACATTTTAATATACAATCTGTAGAATGCAAAATGTTGATACAAATATATATCTCTCTAAAACAATTGGGGTTTGAGCCTAACAATGTTTAGAGCAGGTTTTCATGCGATGCGTGCATTATAAAAGTAGCTAGATGTTGACAATAGCCAGTCTTTGGTCTATTGTCAAAATCATATCTGAATGAATGTGTGTGTAGAAATTCTTTCACACTTTTTTAATCATTTTATTCCTTGCTGTAAAGGGCCTTTAAGTAACGTTTGTTTCGACATTGCCTGGCTTTGATGGCTTGTTTTGTGGCAAGGGCCTGGTTGGTTTCCTCACAGCTTGTCAAGTTTGAGGACTAAATGATAAGAAATTCCACCATTCTCTATTGGTAGCTAGGCCACAAATTTTCCAGGAAAGAACAGCAGCTTGTTAAAGACCTGTGGTTGCTAAAGACCTGCAAAAGACCTGTGGATGCAAAGACTTGGTAAACGCCATGGTAACAGCAGCTAGCCACAGCCAATAAACTCTGCGTGCCCGATGTCACTGCGAGCAGCAACAGCACAGAGTGAAGAACCAACCCTGGGGAGCCATTCAAGAGGCTGTTCACATGCAGAACTGGACAGGATAGCAGGCAACCATCATGTGATGCCAGTGACTGCGTGGCGAAGGCGCCAGTGCCATGGTTTCCCAGTCTGGGTGGGACTGTCACACACCCACTGAAACAGCACTCAGGGACAGTATATAAGCAGCCATATCAGCGAGCTTCTTTGGGCCTCCTTTCCCTGTGACTGAAGAGGACATGGATCAGCGGGATATAGCTGGACCCATGGTGGTGGCTATCCCTGCTACTGCGTCTTACGTCTTGCTTACTGCTTGCTTTTTCATATTTCTGGCTCTCCTATTGCTTCTTTCCCTCTTATGTTATGGACAGTAATAAAATTCACATTTGTTCGCAGTATTTGACCTCATTTGCACCTTAATTCACATTGGAGGAATCAATCTTACCCTCCCATGTCTTACAAGACTGGGACACTTGTGCACACTGAATATGTGTATATGTACATTTTGACAGAATAGAAAGCTAAGATTCTGACTGTCTTCTTTGTTTTAGCAGGAATTTGCCTTGTGGCTTTTCTAATCAGACACCTAACTGTTCCTTGACCTGATAAAACTGCTACTGGACATTGTGAAAGGTAATTCAAATTCACCTTATTGCTGTCACTGATTGCAAAAAATTAAAGACACAGCAGAACTCTTAGCTTTAATCTTGACATTCATAACATTGCCAACTTCATCTTTATTAAAGGAAGAAGATATTTTCTGCTTATTTTTTAATTGACCATCTTTGCTAAAACACATTTGTATATTCAGTAAGTGAACCTGATAAATGCCATATATTATTATATTTATATTTTAAATTAATAGTTTGTGATTGACATAGTTTTGTGGATTTTTTTTAGAGACAGACTACTTAATAGTTATGCATATTTACAATGGTTCCAAATATAAATGAATCTTTCCAATATTTATGTTTAAAAGGTACTTTAATATTCCTTGGTTTTATTAGGTTTCAGAGAGTATGCAAAATTCTAAACAGTTTTTAAGGTTCTTAATATTTTTTCAGAAGTAATAGTAGCTACTTAGATAAATGTGTTGAGACGTGAGCTCTCATCTCATTGTCTCATGCTCAATAAACTTGTTTGTGTTTGGCAGCTTCTGCTCCTGACAGAACCTCATTTTATAGCCTTCCTGCTATGTTCTTGACCTTTGCCATGACCACAACCCTGGGGCATTTGAGCTGTCAGATAAAAAAGTGGAATGAGGCTGGTGAAAGTTGTAGAATGCATAAAGCTTTGTAATGCACTGATGAATTTCCTGCCATCACTTCACCTCCACTGCTGTCACATTTCCTTAAATAATAGGGAGACTTTTCCTCTAATGGACAGTGGAGGCTGTTTGCCTAATGAAAACTTGCAGAGGCAGCCTACCATGTGTCTTTATCTTTTAAACTGAGGTGAAACAATCTTGCCTGGCTACAGATAAGTGGCTAAGAAGCAGTCCCATTCAGATGCACCTGTCAGTAATTAATCTGGGATGGAGTTTTTGTATTCATATATACTGTTCTATGTGCAGTAGAGCATTAAATTGCTTTCCACTGGGGGCAGGTCACATTCAGGGGTCATCAGAACCATGCTACTGGATGGAACATGTTTGATTCATACGGGCTGTTTCTATCAGGAGCTTGGCAACTGAAATCTTCAACTAATCAAAAGATTTTACACCAGATAATCTGTTTTATTATTATTATGAAAAAAACTTTTTATTTAATATCATGTAGATAGATAACAGTCATTTAGTGGAGAGTTTCTGTGCAACCACTGATGTAGCCACTGAATAGCATTAATTGTTGTGTAAAGATTCCTAATGAGTTTTTCAGTACCCGTTAGCAAAGCTTTTTGTTGTAATTACTATATGTTAACTAGAGATTAAATTTCTTGCTTTGTCACTAGATCCTCTTTTTGGGGTCAGGGTAAGGCGCTGTTGAGCTCTGTGGCTGAACAGAGATAAATCTAGTGCTCCTTTCTGTGGAGGTTTATGCAAGACCAAGTCTGTCTGAAAATCTTCCTGAAGTTCTGATCCTGAAAGTGATTAACCTTTTCATTTTAAAATTATGCTTTTTTTTTTTTCTAAAAGTCAATCAGCATATTTTCAATCAATAAAGGTCACATTGACTCAAACTGTGTTTATGATGCAACATTCTTTCTCCTAATCTGAGTAGTAGAAAGATGCTTTTGCATATTTTGCTTCCATTTCCCAACTTGTCATATTAAATTAATGCTATAAGGGACATGTAACACCAATAGTTCTGGTATATTACAAGTTTTTATTCCCACTCTTTATAGCTGCAAAACATGCCCAGAAATCAATTAATTATTTTCAGTTGAGAAATAAATGTTCTATACTGGAGTGAAGCATAAATCAAAAACAGTTACTTTCTTTCCACTTTGAAAGAACAGCTTATTGTAGTCCAAATGAAAAACTTTATACCACATGCATTAAGAATTATTCCTGTCTCTCCTTCCCCACCACTTCCACTGTTAAATGACATTTTTATTATATTAGTACTTACTAACTCTTTATGAAAGACAGCTCATTAGATCAATCCTGTAGAATTCACAATATTTAAATGAAAACTCTGTAAATTAAATTATGAACTTCCACCTTGTGTGTGCGACAGCGGTGACAAATACAGCATTTAAAAGCATTTCTAGAGACATTCTTTTTAAATTGTTAAATTCATAATTCTTCTTCAAGAATGCAAAACTAAAACTTATGTCTAGTTAAACTCTATTGCGAGTCAACAATGAATTTCAAATACTGTACAGGAAATGGCATCACATGAAACATAATACCTTTTGTGTAAGTTGACTTTTAAGGATTTTACCATAATTTTACCATTAAAGATGGTAAAATTACTGAATACTAAAAACTCTGTACTCAGTAATTCATACAATGTTTTTTTCCTTTTGAGATGAAAATATTTTTGTCTAACATTTTAATGCACATTTTCAACCTGGGAAATGTCACCTAAATACCACAGATATTCTTTCAATGCTTGTGTCATTCATTTGATTTATTTTCTATTTTCTTCTTCCAGCTGTGTTCATTTCTATGTAATGTGTGAAAAGTAAAAGAAAACTAGACAAAAGACAAAGGAAGATAATCTGTTCTAACTATATTGCTACTTAAGGAAAAAAATGTTCATGGTTTTCTCAGCTCTACAGAACACCAGCAGTAGTCTAGGAAACTGCAATTTGAGTCCTAGCTGTAGAAATTCATGTTTCACTGATTAATTTCCATTTTCTTCTTGTGCTCTGAAAGCTATTGGAAAGATGAGCTGTCTGGTAATTTCACAGCAATATTTCCATTTTTTAAATTCCTTAAAACCTGATATTTTCATTTTTCTTTAAAAAAATAAAGAGATGAAGGTGCAAACCTCCTTCTGAATGAAGCAGAATTGCTCCTCCATAATTCCATGTTTCAAAACTGCTTTAATTTTATTCAGTTCTGAAGTGCTTTTGTTTTATTGGCCTCTGTTGACAAGTCCATATGTCCTGCTGTAAATCTTCTTTAATGTTCACTAATATAGCTGACTATCCTTTGTGAATATATAAAAAATTGCTGTTATGCTTAAATGTGAAACTGAAGTGGTCAGCCAAATAAAACAGTATCGAATATTTAAAAGGGGAAAAAGTGTCACTTCTATATCATAGCAGATGATAATTAGAAATTGTCATGTAAATATGTTGATATTACAATGAAAGTCCAAAGTAAATCCCTTGTCATGATAAGAGAAATGAGAGGCAATGTGAATATTGAAGTTAGGTTTATCTACAGATTTAGATTGAAACTGTCCTCTACACTGACTAGAAAGAAAGGAGTTAGTAGTCACGATCTGTCATAAAACATTCTTTCCCATTCATACTTCTGGATACTGTGGTTGCTCGTAGGGATGCAATGATATGAAGACAGTTGCATCTTCCTAGAAATGTCATGTTGTCACTGGGGACAGATTTGCCATACGATGGTTTCCTACACATTTTGTTTATTTAGCTTTACAGTTTGTGAAATCTGCTTGCCACTGTAAAAATTTAACTGAATAATATAATTTCATATTAGTTGCAAGAATCTGTGGCTTTCTGAGAATCCCATGGCATCTTTATTCACTGATTTGAATAGCAGGTGTGCTTTACAAACATTCATCACTCCTCTGTAAAACTTTATACAGATCTTAGTTACCTGGAAATCTACAAGAATCTGATAAAAGGAGTTTTCTGGGAATCAGAAGGTTGTGCTTAGTTTAAGGTAGTAAATTTATCCTCTTTCAAATCTTTCATTAGTCCTTCAGTTTTCTTCCTCTCCCTTTTCCTCTCCTTTCTCTGTGATATTCCTGAACGAGTTTTACTTCAAACCAAAAGACAAAAGGCCATGCTTCAAATCACTCATGGATGGGAAAAACCTTCATGCTACCGTCAGTTCACTGCTGCCTTAATTCAGCTGTCTGCCAAAATCATTGCAGTCTCTCATCCCATTCTCCTTAATGGGTGCATTGACAGAAACGCTTATGCTGCAGTGATTTTTTTCCTTAAATTTTAATAGCTTTTATTCAGTTTTGGGGTTTTTTTCTAGAACAGTGACCATTGTTTCCAACTGTAAGAAAAATCTGAGTTGTATAATGGGAGTTATAGCATCCTATATTAATTATATATTGTTTAAGTGCATTATGAGATTTATTTCTTAGCACCCTACAAGACTGACCCTACAAATGTAAAAATATTGTCTCAGAAATACACAGGTCACTATAAATGTGAGAATGGCAGTGGCATTTTGTCAGATCCATTTTTTTTAGATACATTGTGATACGATTACACTGACTTGTTTGTGCAGCATTACTCCAGCATAAAATAACAAAATAAAACTTCTGTGAACTGTGACTTTTGTGTCATCCTGTTAGTTGAAAATCAGATTGATGGCTATAAAATGTCTTTGCTGTAATGGGTATCACTGCTGTATGCTATAAGATTTAACTACAAATTGACTAGATCAGCTTTATAGAAGGCCTTGGAGATGCCTTAGTTGTCAGAAAAAAAAATTTCACATTAGGGTGGTCAGGCACTGGAACAGGTTGCCCATGGAGGTGGTAAAGTCACCGTCGCTGGAAGTGTTTAAGAGATGTCTAGATCTGGTGCTGGTGGCTATGGTTTAGGGGTTACAGCAGAGTGGCAGTTTAATGGTTGGACTTGATCATCTTAGTGGTCTCATCCCACCTTGATGATTTTATGAGGGGTTTGGTATGGCAATAAAGGTTGCTTAAAAAATTTTCTCCCTCCCCTTTGATCTGAAATTCAGGATTTGTATTGGGCAAAATACGTTGTGCAAAGTACATGTCAGTTTAAGAATTCTCTAAAAATTCTGTGTGTACCCAGTATGTGTATGTCCCATTGACAGTTGTGCATATGTCATGACTCCAATAAATAAAAGCTGGATTTTGTATAGGCCATTGTTGAACAATTTTATTCCCTATATCTGTCTAACTAAGGATTACTGTATTCAGCATCTGACAGCATATTGATTTTGTGTGTGTGAACTTTCTGAAAATTGGCAGAGAACTGGAGAATCTGGGCCTAAGGTGAAAACTGCAGAAAATGCCTGTGCCTGAACTCATTAATTATTAACTCTTAAAGAACATTCTGAATGCAAACTGCACAGTGAAATGCACATCACTGGGTGACAGGCTATGGGTGTCTTGAAGAGAAATAATAAAAATAAAGCATAAAAGTTACACTCTGTGTCTCTTAACTGGGAATTTAAATCCAGAAAATAAAAGGTACCTAAGTCAAATGGGCTACTGTGAAAGACAGAATTAATGCTTAATAATCATAGAATCATAAAGATTGGAAAAACCTCTAAGATCATCAAGTCCAACCATTACATAGATGTATCTCAATTCAGTACTATCTATTGCATGACTTACAACCATGCAGTTTTCTTTATATCATTTAGTGGCTACTTTTTCTGTGACCGCCTCTGATCTAATATATTTATTTTCTAGTGCAGTATAGTTAACACGTGTCTTTTGATTAGTTTGAAGCTACATTATAAAAATACTCTGATTTGTTGAATGTATTACTATTCCATATCATATTGGTAAATCATTGAATCATTTAACTGATCTATAACTATATGCCACTGTAAAAAGTACTTCATTCGTTGCTGCTCTGTGCAAACCGAAACACAGAAATCCTCCTTTAGAAAACTCTTAAGGATTTTCTAAAAATACATTTCTTGTCTGAGGTACTAGTTACATGTCAGAGTCCAGATGTAGTAAATATAAGTCTGTTAAACCAAAATAAAATTTAACATATTTCTATTGGAGAAAATTTTCGTATTTTTATTAGAAAAGAAGATGGAGACAACAATCATTTTGAAAAAGCATAAGATTCGTTAAAACACATCCTTTGATAAAAATTTAACTTTATAGATCTGATCTCAGCCCCAGAAACCATATGAAAGTAGTTTGGAATCAGAACAGTAGGGCTGGATTTTGAGCACAAGAAGTACTTGAAAAGTCTCTCTACAGCTGAGAATGTGCAAGTTAACTTTTCATCAATGAGCTTTCATGGTTGTGATGTTTGGAGCATGAACAGAAATGCAGCTGTGGCTATGTTGGCTTTCCATTTTGACCCCTCATTACACTCTTCTCTCCATGTCTGAGAAAAGGAAAAGGAACAAAGTAATAAATCTGCAAAAAGTCTGGTTCTAGTGTGCTATCCTTAAGCTCACTATATCGGTATAGCAAATATTTTAAAAGATGGCAACATTTTTAATTAGAATTAATTAGGCACAATGAAGACAACTGATGACACAAGAAATGATAATGTCTTGAAGAAAGTACTAATCACTATTTGCTTGAGAGGAACCGTACTTTACTAGAGAGCAGTCCCTTTCAGTATTGAGCTGCACATACTGTTTTTTAATGACCCTTGATGGATTTTGGCTCAATCCAGAGATCACAACTGAAATGCAGTGGATGGAAGACAAGATGATGATGTATTTCTAGCTTCTTCCTTAACAGTATCCACTTAAACCACTTGATGCTACATCTAGCATATCTAAAAATTTCTTCATTATTGTTTTGGATACCTGTTTGTGAAAAGGTTTAATAGAAATAGTATGACAGACAGTAGTGTTATCACAAAGATTTTTAACAAATACTACCCAGTAAAATGTTTTTGCTCTTGAAATACTGTGGTCTACATAAGCACTAAAAGGCCCAGGATCTAATTAAGAAAGAAGAAACTAAATTTTCCTCATCGTTTGCTGTGAAATCTCTTGCATTGAAACTTACCATGTGCACGTAACTTCTAGCTGACAATACTACAGAATGAACCTGATCCAAGCAACACTATTCAAAATGACAGTAATTTTCATTCATGGTGATGTTTATACTTTTATATTTTTACTTTTATGATTACACACAACTCAATAGGAAATTGATCTCCTGACAAGAAAGTAAGGTTCATTTATATATGTTGTCCAAAGGAGCAAAGGAAAATGATCTGTATGCTACGTTTACATTATTTGTGCCAAAGGTGACTGTTGGAAGGAACAAGAATTAAAAAGGATGTGTGTATGTGTGCCTCTGATTTTGTTTCAGCCTCTTTTGCATGCATTCATATTATTCCATAATTGTTTGGTAGTCGAAATAAATGGGATTTTATGTGCACCTACTATTCATTGTTGAGGTGTTCACATCTAAAGTTACATTTAGCAATGTTACCTGTGTCACCCCTCTTAATATTTATTTTCTCATTAATTACATTCAAAGAGTGTCAATTCTGTCTTTAATTCCATAATACTTCAGTTTGGTATACAAGGGTATTTTTGTAGCACAATAAATATGCTCATGTCTCTAATTATTAACAGTAGCCTTCGTCTCCTATCTTCTTTAGAAAAACATACAGCAAAAGAAAAACATAGTACAAAAAAAATTAAGAAATATTTTATAGTGAGGTATTAGAAAGCACAAATGAAAATGGAATGCTAAACATTAAAAATTCTTACTCAACTGACCATTAAATTTAACTGTAAGTAAAATTCAGGGCATATCAACCCTAATTTCATTAAAGAAAACTCTGCAAATCCTCCGAGTGAAGAGCTACTAAATCTATCTTTTATGATAATTTCTGTTCTTTCTCAGGTGTCCCATATATTTTCTGTATGCATGTAAACATAGCCATATATATTCAGTTTATGATTAAGAATTGTGACTATGCTTACCTATACCTTGGAAATTCTCAGTCTTCATGTAAAACATCTTGTTTCCCTCAGTCACCCCCTCTCACTTAAAGCCTTTTTTTAACCATGTTATAATTGTAAAAAACTGAGAGAGCAAGGTTTATCTATTTCTCTCAGGTTAAGTTACTTGGCAGACAAGACGCTGAGGAGCCAGAGTTTGTCTCCATTAGTTAAATTAAGGATATCGATCATGACCTGAACATAAATCTCTTAACTTTTCCTTGGTGATAACTTCCAAGAAGGATTAATGGGCTTTGGACCTAGCTCACAAGAGATTAATAACTTTTCCTTTTGGCAACTCTACCTTTTAAGTGAGTTGTTACATATAATCCAGGGATACCATACAGAAAGACACTACTTACCAACATGACTTAATAGAATAGAACTGTCTTTACTGCAACTGCACTTTATCAAAATAATATTCTCAAATTCTGTGGCTGCACAGTACATAATTTATTTTCAAATATTAAATTAATATTCCACGATACGGTAGTAAGTAATCCCAGAGGAGTATCTGTTAACCTTAAATTTTGCCTCTCTTTTAATGTGCTTTAAAATTTGTCTCAGTCTCAGTGTCTGCACCTGACCTTCATGTCATAACCACCTGAGTGCATAACACTGTGCCAGATGATCCATATGTTCATTTAGAGGACTCATTCCTTTTCAACCTGTTAAGTAGCCCTGGACATTCAGTTTGGCATTCTAATATTACATTGCCAAAAGACATTTGCAAATTCCTTGCAGATATGACAAAAGGGCCAACTGCCTATATCCTTTCAGCCCTTATTAACAGCTGTCCCAGTAATGCTATAGCCCCAGTTTTGGAAGAATGAATTTAAATTCATTATCAGAAAACCCTAACTTTAAAAGTTCCTTTTTCACACTCATAATTATTCTTATTCTATGAGAATCTCCTGCTTCACATATTTCAAGTTACATATCTATCATCTGTGAAAAAACTGGGGGTTTTTTTTCTTTTTTTTTTTTTTATCATTGTATCTTTGTCTTGCCATGAGTTTGTCTGGCCATTTTGTATATACAGGATCAAAATGATCAATAGTTTAATTTTCTTTTATCTCCCTAAACTCTCAAATTCTACTCAGGATAATCTCTTCATACTCATGGAACCAGATCCTATTCTCCAGGTTCTTTTACATATTATCAATATACAGGTTTATATACTGCTGTATTAAAAATATGAATAATCCTATGCTTTAATGGTGTTGGCATTTTTAGCTCTGTTGATCCTAACCATAGTAAAATATTGGATTAGATGACTGTTCAAAGGGTTCTCCATGTATGTTTTCCATTTTTTCATGTATTCTCTGGAGCCTTGAAACAATCAGCTGTTCTCCAATACAATGTTGTGTTTGATAAATGACTGAGTATGGCAGCTATGACAATCCTTGCTCCATTAATAACTGCAGGTGCTAAAATATCTTATTTTCAGTAATAGATCCAACTCTGAAGTAAACATTCCTTTTCAAAACTATATGAAAACACCTTAAAACTTCTAGTCTTCAGATTAGTTACCACCTTACTAAATAACATATCATGGCTCTAGTGACCTGATGTTAATCCAAAATCAAGCAGGTTTCAAATGGACCATAACTTTGGCTCAGGTTCCCATAGTCAAATCTATCTACTCCTGTGTTTACTGATGTATACATAGCACAAATATTCACATAATTAAGAAACCAGGATGATTAGCTGTTGATAAAATCTGTATCACTGCCAATTTTCGACTCTAAAACTGCAAATTCCTCTAGCCAGTTCACTGCAACTAATAAGTAGGGAAGAAGTTAGATGATGCTCCTTTTACAGCTTCTAACTGAGCCACTAAATTCACTGCTAAAGTAACTAAATTGCTGACCGGAATCTTAGGTCAACATCAAGGCTTATTCTTCAAAAATTACTTACCCAAAAAGGTAGATTTTGCTTTCTTCTCCATATGGGAAAAAAAAAAATCATAGAACAATATCCAGCAAACCTTCCACCATTCAGGGAGGGAGTACATTAGTCTTCCATGTTTGTCTCTTACAAGAAGCTGGTTCCCCATTTGTTATTAGGTGCTGGAATACTAAAAATGCTTGATTTTTTCTTCCCATCCAATTCTACTGCATTTTATACTATAGACATGTTGAAAAATCTTTCTACTATAGACCTGATTTTTTTCCCCCCCTCACAAGTTTTGAATATTCCATTTGTATCTATCCTCTTTTATGTACTGGAAAAAAAGTCACCTGAAAAGACAAATAGACTAAGACATGGCACTAAAGGAATGATGATAAAGGTCACATAGGTATTCAAAAACACATAACTGCAGGTTTAAACATTTATCCTTGAAAGAGTAAAATTTCCTGCAAACTTCCATTGCATTACAAAGCATTTAACAAAGAACAAATGCATCATATTATACAATACAATGCAATACAATATAATATATATTTGCAAAGTATTTTTTTGTCTCCTCATTTCCTAGATGATTCAGGAAATACATCTGGAGGGAAAGCTCACACCAAAACAAAATGGGAATTCAGATATAGCAAAACCTATGTTAACTATGAGAGAATACAAGAACAACAGGTCTCAGAAGACGTTTCTTTCATAACCATCAATTCAGATCAGGAAAAGATCAAATTCAAATTATAAGTAGGTTTGGGGTAGAATTATATGTTTACATGGCTAAGTCTTTTTGCACGCCATAAGGACCATATTCTCTTTCATTGTATAGTGTCATGAATACTGAATGAAACAGTAGGTTTATGAATCCTTTTTGACCTGAATTTTTCAGGGACACATGGAATATGAAAGTTAATTTTTATATCATTATTTTTTATATCTTCCCATTGAATTTTAAGGGAATCTACAACAGAGTTCAATGAGGAAAAGTTTTGAATGTCCTAAAGATTTTTCTTTGTTTGTTTGTTTGCTTATTTCTCAGACTACTTTGAAAAGGTAATACTGTCATGGAGAACAAAAATGGTTTCTCTAAACTCTCCTGACACTAAGGTTGAGCATAAAAGAAATAGGGAAATTCTAATAACATCTAAGAGCATTCTTCAAGAGAACTTTCTCTTACACATTCTGAAATTTTCAGTAGGCAACCTAATGTTAAACAAAAAAGCTTTTTACAACCCTGATCATTGTTTGTGTAGTTATAAATATCTAAAATAGAAAAAGAAGTAACTCTAATACAGAAATCTAACGCAAATGTTTTGTTTCTTTTTTGTCTCATAGGCATTAGCTGTTTCAAGAACACTTAATATTATCTGCTGAACATAATAAGCATGCAGAAATAATTTAATAATCTTTAATTAGAATTTTGACAAGTAGTTGAAATTTTGCTAACATAACTTTTTCCTGGCGTAGCGTATTAATTTACTTCATGGTTGGTATTTGATGGTCTGTTACACAAAATACTGTTCCACTGATGTGTGAACTAATTGAACTGGTTTCCCCCTATGGATTAATCAAATTTTAACACCACTAGCATTTTCAAAGGATTGGGTATAACATACTGGACCTAATTTTAATTTCAGTTGGGCAATAATTTGCCTGCCAGTACTGTGGAAAACAACTTGGTATATTACATCTAGTATAATTTTCAAAATACAATAGATGGTTGGCAGGATTTTACATATTTAAAATTAGAATTGGTTCATGAAGTTGTTACTGCTGTTTGTTTAACTGCACATGGAGAATTTTGTAATAGCAAAATTTTCAAATGACAGAGACTTCAAAATTAGTCTAAGTAATTAATTCTGTAACCACTTACATTCTAGACCAAGAAGTAGCTTACGGCTTATCCTTTTGCTCTCCCCTGTAATGATGGCTTATAGCTGGTAAAAAGCTGTATTATGTGTGTAATTCTGAATTAATTTTAACTGAAAATGAGAATTAACAATATATGTAGGATAATATTTTTATTTTTCCCAAACTTGTGGTCTACCTCAAAGTTTTATAAGATTGGTAAAAATTTTATAGTGCATTTTCTGGGTTATTTATATGATGTCAATTCTGGAGCATCAGATATAAATACTGTTTATCCTCTTTCTTTTAAAAAATTTAGTAATCCAGGGAAATCTTATGTATGGGAAGCCAAGGAAAAATTTTGCCTAAGTTATGTATTTCATTTCATGTAAGTTTACAGATTAATTTTTAAATGGATCTGTTTAATATATTTTATTGCCATAAACTTATTCTATATTGAGCTAGCTTACTGCCTATATCTTACTTAAACAAAAGCTTATAACAAAATAAAGGGGACATTATTTATTTATTTATTTATTTGTTTACTTGAGTAGACAACTGCTACTTCTGTATTTCACTTCATCATTCTTATTTGTTGATGTCATGAAAACACTTTCCAAAAGTATGAATTTTCATTTTGGAGTTGAGTAAGCAAAAGGCAAATGTCAAGTCTATCAGAAGGTTTAAATTAGACATACTTGTACTGAAACTTTGAGACAAATCCTTAGTTCTCAGAGAAACTAATTAATTGCATGACATCATATTCTAAGACTTTTCAGGTGTAGATACAAAAAGATTTGTTGAATGACTATTCTATTATTTTTTCCATCATCTTAAGCCTAATGAATTTTTCCCATCTCTAAGGCATTGCACAGTAATTTTTCAATATAATACAAGAGAAAATAAGAAATTTGGCCTCAATTATTTAGCTTTGTTTATTTAATTTTAGAAGAGTTACAAGATGCAATTGTGATATAAAATTACAGTCCACAACAAAGTAACCTATCTTCTGGGTCCCTTTCCTCTTGAGAATGGAAAAAATGGTTGTCGCGATGTGCGTGCAAATACCTAGTGGGAAAGTATTCTTCAACAATTTGTCACTGAATATCTGAGCACATTTAGGATCATAAATGCAGAATGGAGGATAAACATAAGTTTTATGTCTTTAAACTCTTCGAAAACATGGATGAAAAGTTAGAAATAAAGGTAAAAGTATTAGGCACTGAGGGTTAATTTTCATAGCTAAATTCAGATAGGCAAAATACTGTTTGATCAAAATACATTTGAACTGTAGAGGGAAAGCATCTTCGGAGAAAAAATAAGTCATTCTAGGCCTCCTCCACTGCAAATTTTGTCAAATGTTTCCTGAACTTTAGGATTTGCACTTACTATAGCAAGAATAGCTGTCCATTAATACTGATTTGTATCTGTGCACATTTTTATGGCACACATTTGATAAGTGAGTAACCTTTTAAGTATGCCTGTTGTTCTAGTTCTGACACATTGCTCCCACACACAAAGTCAGCTGCATATTTTTGCTCTAGCACAGAAGTAAATTTCAGAAGATCTCTGCATTTATTTTTATGGTGATAAATTTACTGTGAAAACTTACTTGTTGAATTAGTTTAGGAATAGATTCTCATACCAGGTTCATTTGTAATCTTACAAATTTTCTTTCTTTGTCAGAAGTATAAAAACACCCTGACCATGCTGGTAGTGTTGGGAAACTGCAATAAAGGACTAAAAAACATAAAAATTTAAACCAATTAATTTTTGGCCTTGGACTATTATGTGAACTGGTGGATAAAAACACTCCACTCTCAATCTTTATTAAATAAAATCTCGGCTTTTCTAATACTAGTGAGTTGGCATAAACAGAACTACTGTGTGCTAGGGTGTTGATCTGATGTCTAATCAGTATTTTTAACTTGCATGGGTATTAATACACTATGAAAGTACCAAGCAAGACCTATTTACATGGAATCTTTGGAAAGAGTTCGTTGTGCTAGTGACTAGTGATTCTTTGTAAATTGCTGTGCAGAGTTACATATCAAGCTCATCTATTATAAGAGGAGTATACTAGGGCTTTCTGGCATATAGCTAGACTGCATGTGAAAGAAATGCAATTAAAAAATTCAAATAATCATGACTTGTAAAGAATTTGTGAAGTATTCAATCAGTTTCAAAACCAGCAACTGTTCAGATGTTTAGGTACCTAGGGGATTAGCAGTTTTCACTCTTAAAAAAGATTATACTGTGCAGCCAACTAGCAGCTGCCAGTGAACTGGGACTTCAAAATGACAGAACCACAGCAGAAAAGTACACTGATTTAGGTTTGGTTTGCTTTGGTTTCACTTACTTCTAATATTTAATCTAATTTCATAATATATAGTCCACTGAATATTTGTTTATTATTCATAGTATATAGATTTCCACTGAAACCTACCTCTCTGATAGGCTGCAAAAGGCAACAAAAGGTGTTTCTACAAATACATCAGCAGCAAAAGAAGGGTCAAGAAGATTCTCTTTTGCGGGAGACCAGCTGGCAGCCGGTCGCAAGTGATGTCCCCCGGGGCTCAGTGCTGGGGCCACCTCTGCTTAGCATATTTATCAAAGACCTGGACAAGGGGATGGAGTGCACCCTAAGCAAGCTGACAGATGACACCAAGTCAGGTGGCAGTGTTGATCTGCTGGCAGTTAGGAAGGCTCTACAGAGGAACCTGAACAAGCTGAACTGATGATCTGAGGCCTATGATCTGAGGTTCAATAAGGCAATGTGCTGAGACCTGCACTTGCATCACAAAAATCCTATACAGGCCTCCAGAGTGTCTGGAAATCTACTCAGCAGAAAAAGTTGTTCAATAGCTGACTGAACATGAACCAGCAGTGTGCCCAGGTGACCAAGAAGGAAGAAGGCAAATGGCACCCTGATATGTATCAGAAATAGTGCAGCCAGCAGGACTAAGGCAGTGATTGTCCTTCCTTACTTGGCACTCATGAGGCCCCACCTTGAGCACAGTGTTCAGTGCACCTCACCACAAAAAGATATTGAGGTGCTGGACCGTGTCCAGACAAGGGCAATGAAGCTGGTGAAGCATCTGGAGCACAAGTCTGACGAGGCACGGCTGAGGGAGCTGGGAGTGTTTACTGTGGAGAAAGGGAGGCTCAGGAGACACTTTGTCACTCTCTACAACTACTGGAAAGGAGGCAATAGTGATGTGGATGTCAATCTCTTCTCCCCAGTAAAAAGTGACAGGATGAGCAGAAATGGCCCCAGGCTGTGCCAGGAAAGGTTTAGACTAGATGATATTAGGAAAAATTCCTTCACAGAAAGGGCTGTAAAGCACTGGAACAGACTGCCCTGGGAAGTGGTGGAGTCATCATCCCTGAAAGTATTCCAAAAACCTGTGGCACTTGAGAACATAGTTTAATGGTGGTGGTGTCAGGTTGATGGTTAGACTTGATGATCTTTCAGGTATTTTTCATCATTAATGATTTTGTAATTCTATGATTCAATGATAGATTAGTCTTGAGAATATAGATAGATTTCGGAGCTTCAAACACAGCATCTTATTATCTGAATGCTTGATATATTTTCCATTTTCAAGAAATAAAGCTTCTATTTTGATTTCAAATTTATGGATACGTAAGAATGAAAATGGAAACATTAATATAACTCTGAATGTTAAATGTGAGCAGGAGGGGGTTTTATCTTTTCTGTTATTTCCTCTTCCTTCACCCAGTGTTCACCATTATACATTTTGCTCATCATATGAGTCTCCGATTTTTAATTTGGATAAATATCATAGTTTCTCTTCCAATGCTGTGAACTTGCCAAACACACTAATTGCTGTATATGCTACAGAGGATGTTGCATCCCATTTTCAGGAACAGATGAGAAAAAATGTGATCTGCAGAGCCTAGAACCCAAACTACCTTGATTCCCTTGACAGAGAAAATAGCTTTTTTCCCTCTTTGCTTCATCTCCCTGTACATGACAATAAAATCTATGCTGAACTGAGAGTGTCTTTGATGAGGGAACATCCCTGTTGACATTTTTCCTAAGTACTTTCTCTCTCTGAGGTTAATTTTTTTTTAATATTGTAATACAGGATGACTGCCACAGTCATTTTCACACTTGATTAGAACATATTAGTCTTGAAAAAAACTTATGTACTCCTCCCTGTTAAGTTAGATATATAATCACTGAATCAGACTGTTTTTCTAGGGAACTTCTGAGGTTGATTATGTATGTATATATACACATATATGTATCATTCAGTTCTACATAATTTTGAGAATTAAATTTGGCAGGGCTTTAAAATTTTTATGATGATGCTCTGCCAGTCACTGCTGCATGTTCTCACCTTTGGAAAGCACTAGTGATACCTATGTGTCAGTGTCTTCTCAATGAGCTCTATGACTCCTTTATTTTTCAGCACATTTTGCTTGGCTTATGATTTAGACAGATAGGTATAGACAAGCATATATACACACACCAGTGTTATTTAAAATCTTCATTAATGACACAGAGGAAGGGATCAAGTGCACCTTCAGCAAACTGACAGATGACACCAAGTAGAGTGGTGCAGTTGGCACATCTTAAGGATGAGGTGCCATCCATAGGGACCTGAACAAGCTCAAAAAATGGGCCCATGGGAATCTCATAAGATCTCTCAAGACCAAGTGCAAGGTGCTGCATCTAGGTCAGGGCAACCCCTGGTATCAATACAGGCTGGAGGATGAACAGATCGAGAGCAGCCGTGCTGAGAAAGACTTGGGGGTGTTGGTGGATGAGAGGCTGGACATGAGCTGGCAATGTGAGCTTGTAGACCAAGATTGTCTAATGACAATCCTATCCTGGGCTGGATCAAAAGAATGGCCAGGCTGAAGGAGATGATTCTGCCCCTCCACTCTGCTCTGGTGAGACCCCACCTGGAGTACTGCATCCAGTTCTAGGGTCCCCAGCACAGGAGGGACATAGACCTGTTGGAATAAGTCCAGAGGAGGGCCATCAAGTTGATAAGAGGGATGGAGTACCTCACCTGTAACAAAGGCTGAGAAAATAGGGATTTCTCAGCCTGGAAAAGACAAGGCTTTGGGGTGAACTAATTGTGACCTTCCAGTACCTGAAGGGAGCCTATAAGAAAGATGCAGAGGGACTGTTTTAGGGAGGGACAGGACAAGGGGGGATGGCTTTAAACTGAAAGAGAGTAGGTTTAGATTAGATATAAAGAAAAATTTCTTTACTGTGAGGGTGCTGAGGCACTGGAACAGGTTGCCCAGACACGTTGTAGATGTCCCATCCCTGGAAGTGTTCAAAACAAGGTTGGATGGAGCTCTGAGAAATCTGGTCTTGTGAAGGGTATCCCTGCCCATGGCAAGGTAGGGGTTGGAACCAGATGATCTTTAAGGTCCCTTTCAACTCAAACCATTCTATGATTCTATGATTCATACATATGTGCAAATAAATAATAGTATTATATATATAGGTAATACATATTACACAGTTATATATGTGCAGGTAATATATATTGTGTATAACATATACTTATGAATATTAAGGTGTATATGTATATATTAGGAACACTATAAGAGTTCATATTACACTTAGATTATAAAAATTATATAATGTACCATTAAATTATGCACACTTTAAACCACTTTTGCTCTACTATTGTAGAGCAAAAATACTACACAAGAAGGAGTTTTAAAAATTATACAGTTAGTGTTCAAATAGATCTCCCTATCTTCATGGTTTCATAATATTTTTAATTTTAGCAAATACATTTATCTAGGTCAGTGTACATGTATGAAGGGTGAAGTGGTGAAAAAATTTTGCATCAGAGGAATACACCATCACCACAGAAATCCAGATTAATCTGAGATACTCTTATTTTTTTCCCCTCTGGTTTTGTTTTTTTTATAATTTATTCAGTTGAGTGCATATAAAAATGAGATGCATATTTTTATTTTCATATAAACAAAGTCAAATGCCTTGATAGTAGATAGACTACCAGACTTGAATCCCATTCTACTCCTAGTTCTGGTAGATATTTTGCTCTGACCCTCCATCCAAAAAGAATGTTTTAAAGTTATTTTTTCAGCTTCAACTTCTGCAATGAGATTTAGAAGTGATACTGTTCCTTTGCATCCTTTGAAGTTAAAAAATTAAGCAAAAACCCAGGCTCTAGCTCTCCAGCCATCAAAAGTGTAAACCTGTTGGCAGAGGTTCAGTGTGATTTGATGAGCACCTGTTCAATTATTTAACAACCAATTAAAACTCACTTCCAGAACTTTCTTCATTACACCACTGCTCTTATATTGCTCCAGTGCCTTATGTGATGATGCCTCGTTTCCTTGCTGCAACTGTTCAGGCTTGGACCAAGATTCTTGGACGGTGGAACATCCAGTCCTTGTTAGATCGTTACTTTACTCAGGCCCATAGAGTGGATATTCTCTACAGGCAGTGACTACAAAAACCCTCTGACTGTGAATTTTGAACATTATAGAGATGCAGAATTTTAATGGCAAAATGCTAGCCTATTCCAGTGCATATTTATATATTCTGAAACATTTCTCCAATTTTGGACTAACAACTGTGTAATGCAAATATGAAATGCTTATTTTTCAGGGAATAGTAGGAGCCTTTCTGCTATGGCCTAACTCATTTTAAAATTTCCAAAGAACTCTTTAGGTGCCAAAGTTCATTCCAGCTAAAGTTAAAATCATAAAATCATAGAATCACAGAATTTAAGGGTTGGAATGGACTTAACAGATCATCTAGTCCCCCCCCCCTGCCATGGGCAGGAACACCTCCTCACTAGATCAGGTTGATCAAGGCGTCAGCCAGCCAGATCTTGAACTCCACCAGGGATGGGGCAGCCACCACGTCTGGGCAACCTGTGACAGTGTCTCACCACCCTCACAGGAAAAAACATTTTTTCCTAATATCTAATTTAAACTTCCCCTCTTTCAGTTTGAACCCATCACCTCTTGTCCTTTCATTGCAGTTCCTAGCAAAGAGTCCCTCTCTGGCTCCCTTGTAGGCCCTTCAGAGATTGGAAAGTTGCTATGTTGTCTCCATGCAGTCTTCTGTTCTCCAGGCTGAACAGCCCCAACTTCCTCAGCCTGTCCTCATAGGGCAGATGCTCCAGACCTCTTATCAACTTTGTGGCCTCCTCTGGACTTGCTCCAACAGTTCCATGCCCTTCTTATGTTGAGGACACCAGAACTGCACACAGTATTTCAGGTGGGGTCTCACAAGAGCAGAGTAGAGGGGAAGAATAACCTCTCCTGACCTGCTGGCCACATTCCTTCTGATGCAGCCCAGGATTCGATTGGCTTTCTGGGCTACTAGCCACTCCTGTTTGCCTGCCCTGGTCACTGCGATCTGGTCGCTCACACTCCCAGGACCCATTTAAATCCTCTAGATTCTGGGCACCGCCCCCTGCTCACCTGATTGGCTTCCGAGGCCTCCTGGGTTCCGGACGGACTGGGAACTGCTGCTGGAGCATCCGGGTGATCTATAACCCTCCTGTGCAGTCAAATCCAAACTGATTTCAGTCCTGATTGGCCTCAATTGCTGCTGTTGCTGCTATTGCTGCTGCTGCTGGCACTGAGTGACTCATTTTAAAACTTCCAAAGAACTCTTTTTGCGCCAAAGTTCATTCTAGCTAAAGCTAAAATGAAACATGAAGATCATTATTTCTAAAGTATTTTCTGCACATTAATTCAACTGATTCGAGGATCAACTTTTGTCTTTCCCAAGAGTGAATTATGCATAATGCAAATTAATTTAAGAATACTTTCATCAAGGATTAGTACAGCTGTCTGTTCAGTTACCATTGTTTTTGTTAAGCAGAACTGAGATTAGTAGTCTGAAAGATGTGCAGAGTATGATCTGTATCACGGAGCAGTTTTTCCAGTTGTTTCAAGAAGTGAAAGGACTTGGTTCCTGGATAAAATGTTTAGCAAGGTCCCAAGACGCCCATAGTCAAAGCAATTCAATCTCCATTCTTGTTGTGCTGTGAGTGGTCATTTCCCTAGTGCTATCAGCCAAGTGTCAGCAGTGACAGCTTTATGAACCATGACCTCCAGTGGAAAAGTGTGGTTCATCACTATACAGAAAAGAGGGGTAAATCAGGCATTTCTAAACTCTATGCTTCCATCAAGTATATATGGAAAACTTGAGTAGTTTTTTTTCCCCATCTTGCTCTCCAAATATTTGTTGTACTGCTCACTATATCGAACATGTGCTTTGCTATAAGTGCTGGATACAAAATATCCAGTAATCATGGTTTAAGATACTCCCACTTTTCTTTCCATTCCATGCTTCTACTGTTTGTCATTCCATCCATACTGGTTGTGCCTCCTTAATCTGCCACATTTTGTTGGCAACAGCCAACTGGTGGAGTCATTTGGTGAGTGGGAGCAGCAAACTTATTCAGGTTTAAAAATGAGTAATTTCACCTTCTGTCGCCATTGCAAGAAGGAGATGGAATATTTTAAGTTGGTATTTGCACCAAACTCTCCGTATCATTAAATCACCTCTTGACACCAAAGCTGCTGGGGCTTTTTTCTTCTATAAAGAAGTCACATTTATCTGGAAAACATGAAGAGGCAATTTTTTGTTTTAAAAATTTTGTAAGGAAGCTGATGAAACTAAAAGAAACACTTGGTGTATTGTATAAAATTAAGTTTCAAACACCTTCAGCATTGTAAATGAGCCAGTAAAGAAACAAGTCAGGTGAAAAGATGCAGAAACAAGAATCCAGTGACACATTTCTGAGTCACGTAGACTAACATTGCTCTCTTCTACGCATGACATCTTTTGTTGAACTGTACAGTAGTTTATGTAAATTGCACAATTTGGTTGCTCTCTTCTACGCGTGACATCTTTTGTTGAACTGTGCAGTAGTTTATGTAAATTGCACAATTTGCAGCTAATTATTTGATTGCATGCAAAGTGTGAATAATGGGTGGTAGTATAAGCACAGAATGTTTTGATTTTTCCTCCTAGGAATAGGAGCAGCCAACAATGCAAATCAGTTGTTTGTAAAAAAAAAATAAAGGAAAAATGGAAATATATTTGTGAATATGACAATGTTTCTACATTGTATGACATATACATCTTTGGTTTTGCTTACTAATTGTATAAAGAGTTGTGCAGAACTGAAAATTCCAATAAAACATCACTAGATGAAATATTTTTCAAATAGGAAAGGAGGTAAATACATATAGGTATTCCCATTTTATGAGATATTTCTCATTTTACCCATGACAAACAAGCTTTAAGAAATTTCTATGTGTAGCAATAGCTGTATTATGAAGTAGCATACGTTTAAATGTAAGATGTCCACAGGCAGCTCCAATATCATTGTAAATACGAGAGGCATTTACACACACGCTGATAATGGGAATATCTTTCCAGTAATGTGCTTTTACATTTTTCATAACAGTTGGCTGATATAATATCAAACTTTAATATCTTGGGGTGTTTGGATGTTGAAAGGAAAAAACTCCCAGTAACCTTCACAAAACCAAAACATTAAAGAATGGTACATTTTCTATAAATGACCTATATGATTCACCATAAATGCAGGGTTAATGCTGACTATCACAGTGGTTGTTGAACCAATTTCAGTCTCAGATACAGATGCAATTCCATTCTATTTATATCTTTATTTTTTTAACTCTCCTCCCATTTTACCAAACTGAGTAGTTTAGTAAAGTTATTAAGTAAGTTACTGTAAATCGCAGGAGACAATGTCCTTCTGGTATTAAAAAAAAAGAATTCCATTCAAATTAAGGAATAAATCCGAATCTTTAGGTCGATATATTAAATCAGGTACAAAAGAAAAAGTAGCTAAATAAGAACAATTGAAAATCTGTGCTGAGGAGCTGAGCCCTGGAAATTGTTCAGAAATTGGAACAATTTCCTTTTCTATAGCACCTTTAGCAAAATCATTGACTTCCTGAAACTGAATAAAGTCATAATTTTTGCTCCAAGGACTTTGTCAAGATCAAATCATACCATGAATCACGAACTGAAATTACAAAGTAATTAATAGTATGAATCAGGCTTCTTTTTAGTATGTGTTCCCTTGAGGGATTTTCTAGAGTACTGGACTACTCTCATCTGTTTCGTGTGGTGGGTTTTTTCTCCAGCAATTTTTAAAGACAGAATTGTTCCATGAAAGGCAGATACTGATATTATTGTTAGCCTTGAAAAGCTAATGAAATCTTGCCTTTCATACTGCTTGGCTACTTCTTTTTTGTACTACTATTTGCATATAATGAAAGCAAATTTCACTTGGAATATGTCTACAGTTTCTACCACTGTTTTTTCATCAAAAATTGAGTCGTACTTGAAGAATGTCATGCAGGTGTAAGACACTGTTTTTTTCATATCCATTATAGCAAGTGTGACTTAATGGAAAACTTTAATAAAAGTCAGTGATGACATTTTATATTAACTAAAGAGAGAGAGAGAGAATGGGCAATGCAGTGGAAGGACTTTAGACCACAAATGTGGATATATGCTGCTTATTTTGCTGGTTCCCTAATATGGAATACGTTCACAAGCTACATGGGTTCTTAGTCATTGCAGTGACTGGGAATAGTTGTCAATGTAACAGTGTAAACTGATGTGATTTTTAGACTAAGATTGATAGGAAAAGGTAGAGGAGGTTCAGCTGGGCCCTTTGAAACCTTCTAGTTATTTGTGCTTCACAAAATTACTACAAAAATAACCAGTGACCAGTCCAAGACTACTGTTAGATTTGAGGTCTTATGGACACAATGCAGCTCTCTAGTTACTATTGATGCATAAACTCACAAATTTTGGTGTACTCACCACATATACCATGCTGATGTTGGTGTAAAGATCACAACATTTTGCATCTTCAGTGCTGCCCTGCTGGTATATCACTATGTATGCAGAGTTTCTAAATTTGTTCTATTAAGTACATGTATATAAAAGACAATTGCAAGACATCTAAGACTATTCCCATGTACAATACAGGTCATTTTAAATCATTGCATCTCATGTTTTAAAAGTGGTCATGTCATAGTAATTGAACATGGATATAAGAAAGTTTCCTTTTTTATTTCTGCAATCTATATCAAATAACTGACATAATATCTAAGTCATCTATATCCTCCTCCAAAAGGAGGCAATGGTTATTCAAAAGAGAAAATATTTCTCTCAACTCTATAGAAATTAAACTTCATATATTTTTTTCACCTTTGTAATTCATAAAGGAAGCTGAAATCTTGATAACTTTATATTCCTAATATTCTATATACTTTATAGTCTACTTAGCTTTATGTTTGGGGGAAGAAAGAGTAGCATAAAATATACATCTAAGGCAGACAACATTTAGATATATTGGAGAAAAAACTTAGAATGAATTGTGAAATAGAAATGTATGACTCAAAAAATGCACCATTTACTGAAAATATCTATTGTAAATGTTTCATATTTTTCACCATCACCCTATTTCTGTCTTATAGTTGTGTTCAGATGTGGGTTTTTTCAGTAAGCTAGGCTAGCATTGGTAGACTCATCCATCATTTTTCTTTCTTTGCTTGGGCATAGGTATCATCCAAGGCTAGTGGTGTTCCATATATGTTCATGATGATGTCTTAATAACTTTCTCTGTCAGAAGTTAAAATAAAATACTGATGCCTTAATCTATATACTTAAAACTTGACATCATTTAAATAAAAAAGTTGTTAAAATATTTACATGCAAATTTTTATTTTTTGTTGGCTTTGTCTGTATTCCTGTCTTTTGAAGCACTACTGTCTAAAATAGACAGCTATAGGAGAGTTTCTGGAAGCATGGCATATTGATGGTATTGCAACAGTAATAAGGTCATCCTCAGACTGACATGCAAGCAAACTCTTAGTACTGACTAATAATCAGTTAATGGTTGGTACACATGCAGTTTCACACTGACAATTTTTACATACCAAAAAAGATATGATTAGAAATAGATGGCAGATCAAATTATATCTCGTACAGGTATGCCTGTTGCCTCAGATGTATTCTTTAAAATGCATACATACAAGAAAACACATTTCAAATTAATATTTATATTGCAGTCATACCAGATCTTAAGGGTTGTATCTGTTTGTTTGGGGTGTTTTACAGTCCTCTCTCAGACATGGAAGATTCAGCTTTGGGGGAGTTTATTTGATTGAGATTGTTCATTAGGGTTTTTTCTAGTACCCAGTAGTTAATATCCTCTGGAATGTAAGTAGATTGACCATTAACTATGTTTAACCAACTGTGCTTAAAAATTCAGCCCCGTTTACCTTTGGAAATTTGCAAAAACAGTGCTGTACCTTTTCTTT
>NW_008668606.1:105132-121933 GCF_000695815.1 Acanthisitta chloris
GCTCTATCTATGGTAATTGATTTCTAGTTCTAACAAACATAGTTCTCTTTTGTCAACATTTTGCCATGAATGACTGAATAAACATTTTGTTCTCTAAAAATATTACCCTGAACATCCAATCTAAAACTGACAGATGGGCCTGTATGGGGATATTGTCAAAATACTTAAAGAGCAAATACGAAATTTGCTTGGATGTGCCCCACATATCTATGGTAATTGATTTCTAGTTCTAACAAACATAGTTCTCTTTTGTCAACATTTTGCCATGAATGACTGAATAAACATTTTGTTCTCTAAAAATATTACCCTGAACATCCAATCTAAAACTGACAGATGGGCCTGTATGGGGATATTGTCAAAATACTTAAAGAGCAAATACGAAATTTGCTTGGATGTGCC
This sequence comes from Acanthisitta chloris, assembly GCF_000695815.1. Classification (NCBI taxonomy): domain Eukaryota; kingdom Metazoa; phylum Chordata; class Aves; order Passeriformes; family Acanthisittidae; genus Acanthisitta; species Acanthisitta chloris. The sequence goes on from NW_008668606.1 coordinate 105,532, forward strand.
CCACAGAGATTCTGTGCGTCCATAGCAGCAACCATAGCAGGAAGGAAAATATTCAATTTTCAGAAGCCACTGCTCAGTACATCAGATTTGTCTGTAAATAACAGAAATTTCTGTCTAGGGGTGAAGTCTACGTGAAATCACCACTCAGACAGACATGGAAGGACTAGATTACAACTGCTCAGTTGTAACTGACAAAATTTATTCTCTTTTATGTGCTGGAAAACAAAGAATCAAGAGGTGAATTTTGTAATGCAACTGATGTAATGCAGCCTGTATTTTTCAGCAGCTCAAAATGACTAGATGATTTAGATATGCACTGGAAAACCACATGAGGACCGGTGAACAGTTAATGGCTTTACTTCCCTTTAGCACCTTTGGGGTAAGAGGCTAGAAGGTGACAGTCACTCAGAGAACAATTATGAACTGGCTTTATACATGAGGAAAGCTAAAGAGAATGCCTGGTCATTACTGATGAGACTAGCTTGAAAAGCAGGCTGGAGGAAATGCATGCGGTAGTGAGGAGCAAATCTTTTCACAGTAGAAAGGATGGATTATAATTTATTCCTTGTCATGTGCTTTTACAGGTGTAAAAGTCTGTTCATCGCTATAAAAACACTTTCTGAAGTATCAACAAAGTACAGTAGAGGTGCCATTGATGTTGCAAATGAGTTCATGGGTTTCTAAAGGTAGATGTTTAGGAATGACAGAAGAATTTCACATTTGCAAGTCTTGAAATAGAGAGGCAAGCATGGGTTCATTAGGAAGATGCAAAAGACCTCAAATCTATAATTTTCCCCCAATATGAATACCATGACAAAGCTTAAGCTAAACTAAGCAGAATGAGACAGTTTTGTCTTGTGGTTTACAGATCGTGTACAAAAGCCACTTTTTTTTACAGGCACCTAAAACCTGTTTTAAAGGAAACAGTCCAACAGTTGTTTAATGCTGTTTCATAGTATGAAATAATCTAATTTACATATAGATTAAGAATCTATTTATAGCATCTATGGTACTACAAACAAGTCTGGGGGTCACAATTCTTTATTGTATTTGTTCAGTGCTGTTTCATTTCTGTTTACATTATAGTCCCATTAATGTTGCCATTTTAACATACAGCATATGTCAAGCATTTATTACCAAAACGGCCTAACTTCATAAAAAAAACTTATCAATAGTCAAGTGTTAGGATTAATTACTTAATTTAAACATACTTCAAGACTTAAACAAATTGGAGCATTACATACTGCAATTCTACTGCCTACTGAAGAAAAATCAGGCATATGTTCTCTATTATAAAAGCAGTCACAGTGTCGCACTATTAAAACTAATATATAAGCATAGTTATATGTAAACTAGGAGTGCATTTAAATTGTATGAATTTTGTCATAAAGAGGAAGATAGAAAGAAGGTTTAAGGTTTGAGATTGCTGCATTTTTTAAGGTTTATGATAATCACTGAAAATAAAGATTTCAGCTGTTAGGATAATTACCTTTGTAACCTGAAGCTATTCTTTTAAGTCAAATGTTTCTGAAGAGTTCATAAGAATGATGTATATGTAGCTGCATATTCATGTTGTTAGAGATTGAAGAGAAATAACTTGCAGGATTTGTTGATAATACTCTTTTATTTTATTTTTTTTATGTTCATAATTTCTAACATTTAGTGCATTTTAAAAAATCTACTGTTTCTAAAAAAATTGTTTTGTCATATAATTACTTTTTTACTTGATTTCTTTAGCTTATTATTCCTTGTGTTCTATATATTTTCTGTTGGATATTCCATTCCACATGTCTCAGTTTTGATCCCATTTTCTGTTAAATATATATTTTATACTGTTTTCAGAAGTTGCTGTTAATGTCTGAAATTCTTAACCTTTGAATTGGGCTGACTTTGAGATTTTAATTGTGCATACTTAATGCAGAATTAACATAGCTTTCTGCATTTACTGTAGAATATAGGGATATTAATCCATCTCTTCTTGCTTCAACTGTGTGTATGGAAATATTTGTTCTCATTTTCCATGTTGGGTTTTCGTTTGTTTGTTTGTTTTGGAGGAGCCCACTTTTGCTGTGTCTAAATTAAGAGAATGAATTAGAAAATGAACCTAAATTTCTGAAGTTTAGGAGCAACAGGGAGATTGAGGATGACAAATATGGTCAGCTCTACCAAGGCATGGACAAGTATGCAACAGTAGCTAGGACAGAGGCAGATCCAGGAGTTAAACTGAATGAAAAAACTTCAGCTGAGAAGGCTACAATTAAGTCTGAAGATGCCAAAGCAGTACTATGACTGAAAACAGACATTCACAGAAAAGTGGTATGTAATCTTGTAGTCAAGGCTCATATTACAATGCAACTGACTACTGAAATAATCTTGTACTAGTGAATTGTCAGAACTTCCAACAAATGAACTGTGTGATTCTATGATGGTTTATGTCTTTAGATAGTAAACACCATACTTATTAACAGTAAACTCAAATTTTGTAAAAAGTTTTTTCTATTGTAGAAATTCTAGAAATTTATAGTATTTTCCAAGTTCTTTTGCTTACAAAATACTGTTTGCCTATCTTCTTTATTAGGAAATGCAACTGCTTTGTGATGCTTTTGTGCCTATTTGGTCCCAAAAGTAAAATCTGTTTCATGAATTCCATAGTGGACTCTAACTTAATTAACTTTCTACTAACGTCTGGTCTAAAGAAAGCATGAAGGATCTGAAAATGATGCCAGGTTTTCAGTTCCACGAGGGAGGACCAAGTGGGTTTAAACTGCAGAAAAGTTAGGGAAAAGCATCCATCTATCCCTAACATATTTAGACAGGGAGATCTAGAGCATGAAGAATATGCAGGTTCCTTAGAGTGATGACTAGCTGTCATCATAGTGATGTGAAAAGAAGCAGAAGAGTGCTTTAGAAGATATATGTGGCAATTTAGTTAAAACTGATAATCTGGATTGAGCAGACTCCATTTCCTGAGAGAAGTTAAAAGTGGATAGAAGAGAAAAAAAATATAAAGGTGATAAAAAAAAAGGAAAAAAACCCAAACAAACAATCCCAGAACACATAACTCTTGCAAAACCTCCAGCTGGACTGGGCTCACAGAAAGGAAGTCAAAGGTATTTTTCATCTTTCAAAGAGCTCTGATTTTGATACTTACTAAAACACTGTACTGCTACTCAGAATAGCTCTTAATGGTCGTCATAGAAAGTCTCTGAAATCAAAGAGGTACCTTGTCTGATGGTAATTCCTATGAAGTACTTCAGAACAAAGCTATTCCAAACATAAATCCTAATATCACCATACTCTGGTCACCAGGAAAAATGCCCTTCGCAATATATGTGACATACTATGTCTTTTTCATGCAATGGACTCCCTTGCTCCTTTGCTTTGCCCTATTACATTTCCTCCAGAAACATGTTTACTAAAGAGAGGAATATTTTGTGATTAGTGATTAAAATCAGAGGAAATCAGAAATACCAAAATGCAATCTTGATATTTTGCAAAACACATGTTCTTTAAGAAGGGGAAGACTGGCTTGCTATATGAAAGGGTTAAAAGAAACAGCTACACAAGATGCAGACAATACTGAGAAATGGATAATTTCTTGACATCATCAATAACAATGCAGCAGTTTGGACCTGGTTTGTTTAATATTTCACAGGAGGAATCCTCAGAGACTGACTTGACAGGCACAGCATTCTAGGGCAAGCCAACAACTTCAAAAGCAGAGAATCACCACTCCAGATGATATATACAGAAGATATTAAAAAAAGGCTTAACTGTGGAGTGACTGAGCCAACAACAGAAAGATCCAGTCTCTTATTCTAAACAGCTGAATGGTTCAGATGTTTGGGAAGCAGAAATTTTAACTATTCACTGATTTCACAGAATCGCACAGAATGGTTGAGGTTGGAAGGGACCTCTAGAGGCCACCTGGTCCCACCCCACTACTCAAACAGGGTCACATAAGGCCAGCTGCCCAGGACCATGTCCAGATGGCTTTTGAATATCCCCAAGGATGGAAACTCCACAACTGCTCTGGGCAGCCTTGCCAGTGTTCAGTCACCCTCACAGTAAAAAACGTGCTTCTTTTTTCTCTCAGAATTCATCTGATTCCATCCATGTTCAGATGGAATCTCATGTGTTTCAGTTTGTGCTCATTGCCTCTTGTTCTCATTTAATTATGAGTTTAACTACATATTTTAGCTCTAAATGCTATAAATGCTACCTGGAAAATTTTAAGCAGTCAAATTTTATATCAGTATCTGACAACTGGCTCTTCAGAAATCATTAAACAATTAGTAGTAACAGAATTGGAACATCATGAAATAGTAGAATGCATCCAGTATGGTGTCTGCCAAAAAAAGTATATTTCACTTAGTTTTTCAGTTAAAGTGTATGTATGTCAATAGTGTAATTTATAAAAGAAATTCAGAAACATGCTATATTCAGACTTGAAAAAGTTTGTTAATTTGGTTTTGTATGGAAGAGTCTATTAAGAAAGCAAAGTATTAATAGAAAGAGAGGCAATAAAGTTGTATCTGTAACTATGTAGAGAGAAAGTACATATAAAATTATGTAAAAATTCATCTTTTGGTCTAAGCTGCTAAACTATGTCTGTTAACATGTGTAGTTCCAAATCTGGAATCTTTCCATAACAATCATAACATTCGTAAGGCTAATCTTTGTTGGGGTTATTTTTGTATGTTATGTTTGAAGGCAATACTTTCATACTTGACTAAACACCATCAATTCTTACTTTCTGGTTAACAGGTGGCATAACTTACACAGACTGAAATTTTCTGCTTCCCCCTTTCTTTTATTACAAGAAACTGGATTTTCCTTTGACAAAATATAATCTCTATTTTCATATTCCTAGTATCAAGCCATTTTCAATTCCTTATCATCAATAATAAAGTCAATGATGGTATAGATGATAAAGTTAGCAATCTTTTACAAACAAGATGCAAAAAAATGCCATTTCTTTAGTGGATGCTATGCAAATATGAATTTTAACAAATAATTTAACATTTGCTAGAGACAGAGTTATGCCAGAAAAAAAAAAGCAGAAAAAAAAAGTCCAAATATAGAAAGTTTATTCAGTAAATTGAAATTCAAGATTGAAAATTGCAAAGTTTTATTTTTATCTATCTCATCGGTCACCTTTTAGCTTTTCCTTTTTTTGAATAAAAGGCAAGTTTTATGAAATATTTACCTTAGAAACAGATTACTTGCATACTTCATTTCTTGTTCCCCTTAATCTTCTGATGTAATTACTGCTTAAGAGGGCTGGGTTGAAAATGGAAGTTTATACATTTGAGAGATTTTATCCTAATATATTTCACCCTGGAAAGGTTGAAATACGTTTTCAGCAACAGCCACTTAACGTACTGTGCAAACAACTACTTCACGTGACCTTTCAGAGAAAGTATATTCCATGATTTCTATAGTCATCCAATGAGAAAAAATTCCATAATAAATTCCTCACATATATTTCGTAACATTTCTCAATGACAAGTTAAAATCCTGTTCATGTTGCCATTTAAGATGATAATTCAGTCCCAGATACCTCAAGCTTGCAACTGAATGGAGCATGAGGTGTGGCAAAAGCAATACTGTGATTATAATAAAAGATCTCATATATGAAGCCTGAAATATGAATCAACTCATCTTACAGTCATAAGCTAAAAATCGACCTATATTCCTAAGCTTTAGTGCATTCAGTCATTAAGATGCCCTGAAAACCCCAAAGGAGTTTAAGTCCAAGATCTGCGTGTATAAAGTTGTTCATGGATATTCCAGGATAACATAGTACATACCCTGCCACAATCATTCCTGTCAATCCCTATGAGGTAGTACCATCCTTAACCAGAAGGCGGAAGTAGAGTCATTTGGGGAGTTTGCAGAAGAGTTTACAAACCTGTTCATGCTATGCAGATTTTGTTGCTCAGTTCAATTTGATTCAGTACACAAAGTAGTCAAGAACATAACGTCATAACTATCCATGATGAAACTCACACTATGTCTCATCCAGCAAAAGGTCCAGTCCTTCCTCCAAAGAAAGCTAATCATGTTAACTATCATGTAAAGTATGGTGTTATTGAAGAATGTAAAATTAAGAAAATGTGAGGAGAGAAATAAAAATAACTAACTTTTAAACAAAAGAAATGTCAAATAACATAAAAAATTAATACAAATTCTCTTGCATCTGCTCATAAAACTAGGCATTTATAATGAAGTCCCTCTAATCATCTAGATGTATCTGAGACAAGTCTTAAATTTAGACCACAAATTATTTTCTTTGTTAACTTTTACAGCAGATTGTAGATGTGTAAACATTTAGAGATGATTATTAGAACTGAGGATTTGGGGTGTTGTTTGTTTTATTGTTTGGTTTCTTTTCTTCAGTCAAGAATGATAATGACATTTCCAGAATTTCCCCAGTAAATTAATTCTCATAGACCTAAACAAGGGTTTGGACAAAAAATATAAGGGGGGGGGGGGGTTACCTAATTGTTCACTTCACAGAAAGAAAGCTGTGCCTTTAACTGATTAAGAAATTGGGTTTAACATCTGCAAGAAACTTAGACAATAATTTGCAGGTAAATCTCTGAAGCTTCTCCTTGTGCTTAAACTGAGTTAGTGCTCTATGAGGCAAAGAAAGAATCAAAAATGCTAATTATTTTTCATGATTTATATAATTGTGAAGGGAAAATCTTAATGAAATCAGGGTGCTGTGCTTCATCAGAGTTGTGAACTAATGTCAAATATCTGCTCTGAGGTCTTTTTGTACATTGCCCTTTTACTGGAAATGAAAGATTAACTTTCTGAAATGAGTGGTTACATTTAAAGAACTGAGTTTAAGCCAGTGGAGAGGCAGATACAGAAAGGAAGCAATGCTTGTATGTTTACAAATTACATAACTAGTGGAAGACTTCAATTATGTATACTTAAAATTGTTGGAAAAGTCATCTGATATTGTGCCAATTTTATGTAGTTGTGTAATAATCTGATTTTTGTGCATATTTTCTCACATCTAGTATTAGAAACCTGTGTGCAACCCTGTTATTTTCCTGGCTTTTATTGACCCTAATGTATTAACCCCAATATTAAAATATTTCACAATAAAATACACAGAGAAAAAAAAAGTGTTTCTTTTCCACCTTGATTGACCTGAAAATGGAACTGTGTCAATCATGTAGCCACAATATACTATTAACCGGAACAGCAACAGATTTAGTGACTATTCGTTGTATAAATAATTACAGGCTTAATGTTTTTCACTTTGCCTGTGCAGTAAAAGTCTTAGAATCCTGATTGTCAAATTTAATTTTGCTATGCAAGAATATAGGAGAGCAGAAATACAAGTAAAAAAAAGAAAACAATCACAAAGGCCAACAATCATTCTGCAAGATGAGAACAAAATTATCATGTCTGGATGAGAATTTGTTTTACAAGTCTTTAGAAATAGTTTTCTTACCATCTAACTGTTCCCATGTCTGCAAGATAGTTACATATTCCTGGCAGTGAATGTATGTAAAATCCATAAAGACTAGAACTTCAAAAATATTTTAACAGTATGAGTAACACATAGTCAGTACCTCAGTTAAGTGGTTTTGGCATGGTCTTTGAAATAGGTATGATTATGCTGAAGTTATAAGGGCTATGTTACGTTATATATTTTAATGACCAAGCTAGTCTTCCTTAAGTAAACTAAGTTGTTTGTTGGTTACATACCCAGTTAAAAGCTATATATATCCCCAGTTTCTTTCACTTTCAATTATGCTATCCATTGCCATATTTTATATGTTACTTGTATGAATTTTTCCTTCTATTTTAAAGAAAAAAAAATGTTAGATACAAAATATAATTGGTATCTGTGAACTAATTCATCTTACACTGCAATTTTTACAAAAGTAATGTGCCAGTCTGTAGTACCAGAGAGGAACTTAGTGGAATACAGATTTAGATATAATTGGCAGTTAGCTTGACATGCTTCTTTCTCCCAGCATAATATGCAGCAAGTACCACTGGTAAAAGGTTTTTTCATTTTGTTTTGTTGTACGCTTTTTAAAGACTATATCTGTGAGAAAAAGAGAATAGAACAAGTTTTATTTTCTTGTAAAGCCTCCCAGTCTCAGAAACTGAGTGTCATTAATGGTGATGGGAGAAATCTTCAAGAAAAATGACCAATTTTGCTAATGAATAAATCTACTCATTTAGGTTGTTTTGCTTACAACTTAGAAATGCTCTTATAGGGTTTTTTTGCATTATATCCTGGTCGTGTTTCAAATCCATTCCAAATAATCACATCTAAAAAAAATTTTTGATTGTTCTGACATTCTCACTCTAACCTCATGACCTGCTGTAGCATGCTTTCCCAGGAAACTTTAAAACACTCTCTTTGTCAGAATCTGAAGTCCTAGCACACTTGCCCAGGTAATCCTATTCATACATGCATGCATACGCACAGACTGTATTCTCAAGCTTTGACATTTTTTCTGGTCTAGCCTTATACTCTTGTAGCCATATGATTTCCTAATGATATAAAATTTCTAACTCACATTGATCCTACCTCCTACTGCCCTTCATTACATCCTTGGAGATCAGTGTGCTCCTCTTAGAATACATTAGTCATTCATTACTAACGCCGTAAAAGCCCTGAAGTCCTAGAAGAGAAGAGTCTTTCCTTTTACCTTTCTGTTCTCTCACTATTAATAGATAACTCCCAGCTGCTATTTCATTTTTCTTCTGTCATGAAAGCTGTAACTACATGATTAAAATGGTGTGCAGCTCTAAAACTACTATCAATTACACTAATTAAGGTCAAATAGGATGGAACAGCACTCTTTGTGGAAAGCAATGTAGGCAATGTAAACCTCGATTAATTTAAGTGTATCATATGTACATGTGACAGTTTCTACACATATTATTATTAATTATTTCTAGGTAGTCTCTTGTAATCACATCTCTTAGATGTATTTTTCTCTTTTTCTTCTGAGAACAAAACCACAGATGAGATACTTTTTTATTATTTTTTTAACTGGGAAGGTAGAAATGGCTTCTTTTTATCAGAAAAATTATTTTCCCAGGTTTTGTTTGTGCTTAAAGAAAGTTCACTATGAATTTTCAACATTTGCCATCCCTGCAGCTACACAAAAGTTAACAAGTCAAGGAGGACTTGACATAACTATAAGAAATATTCTCTAGCTAGGACTAAAATCTAGTTTTACAATGGAAAATAAATGTTTCCACTCAGCAGCTGTCCTTCAGTATTATCTGTCTGAAAGACACACCATATGAAATTACATTTAGTGGAATATAGTATGTATATTCTAAAAGAATTTTTGAAGGAAATGAATGTTTTGATTTCTGTTTCAATCATGCAAATTATTTTCATTCTGAGCGAGAAAGAAGAAGCTGAAATTTGGCTCAAAGAATTAAAGTTAAAACAAAACAAATCACCATACAATCCAGCCATAAATATTTCAAATTATTTATTCAAAAAAGATGACATTTTAATCTCTTTACTGAGAGATCCTATGTAAGCAATAACATTTCTTACCATGTGCAGTTTTCTCTGAGTAAACAGCCATTCTGCTTAACCAGCAGGGGGCGTCAAGGAAGATATTTTTCATTTTGAAAGATGCTCAGAATAGGAGCATGTTTCCTGTGTTGGTATCAGCACTGTTCAGTCCTGACCATCACAGTGTATTGCTCTTTTCTTGTGTGTCTGGGAGTGTGGTACTTGAAAGCAACCGAAGAAAATTATTCATCTTGGAAAGCCAGTTTGCATAGTGAATTTTCTCCTTGGACATGTATAATCTTGAGGAACATTTCTTTACATATGAACCATGGTTAGTTCTATGTATAAAACAGTGTTTCACAGCAGAAAATAAGAAAATACAGTGGACAAATCCCTCCTTTTTAAGCTTTTGAGGCATAATCATTGCCTCATTATGAGTGTCTCTAACTAGTGCTTCAAGGTGTTGAATAATGCATACAGAAAGGGAATGAGGGTGAGGAGTTTAAAAGAGCTGCTTGAGAGAATAAAGGATCATAAGCAGCAACAATGACTCATTGTAACACATTGCAGACAAAATGCTCTGTAGTTAAATTATTCAGGCTAGACGGGTGTTGTAATTAAAAACAGTGATTATTCCTCCCTGATTACTTTCTAAAGAACTTTTCCTAATGAACAGGATCATTTAATTAAAATATTTTTATTGATTAAAAATTTAGAAATGTCTTACCTATCTTTTAAATTTCTTCTAAATGATCGCAAATTAACACATGGAGACATTTCACTCGTAAGAGATGTTTTGGTACACGGTGAAAGCTTGAAACAAAATTTTGACATATTCTCACTTAATCTACATAGACACAGCTGAATTTAAACAAATAAGAGCTGAACTAGTTTAAATCTGCTGGAGATTCAGCCTTGCCTAACTTGAAGACAATAACTGACAGTTTGTTATTGATTGTGTGTTCCTTATCAACATGGGGCAAAGCTCAATACAATGGTTAGGAATTTTTCCACTAGTTCTGTAGATTTAGGAGCAGGTCTTCTTTTGATAGGACTTCTTCCTAACCATTTTTTTTCCCCAATGTCCCGCTCCACTCTATGCTGGTGTGGCCTAACCTCAAGTACTGTGCAATTTTGGGCACCACAATATAAAAAAGACATTAAACTATTAACATCTAAAGGAGAGTTATGAAGATGATGAAGGGCCTAGAGGGAAAGCCCTATGAGGAGTGTCTGAGGTCACTTGGTTTGTTCAGTTTGAAAAAGAGGAGACTTGAGGGGAGACCTCATCACAGTCTACAGTTTCCTCATGAAAGGAAGTGTAGGGGCAGACACCAATCTCTTCTTCATCACAGTGTTTCCTCATGAAAGGAAGTGTAGGGGCAGACACCAATCTCTTCTCTTTAGTGACCAGAAACAGGACCTGAAGGAATGACATGAAGCTGTGTCAGGGGATGTTTAGGCTAGATATTAGGAGAAGCTTTTTCACCCAGGTTGAACACTGGAACAGGCTCCTCAGAGAAGTGGTCACAGCACCAAGCCTGACAGGTATTCAAAAAGTGAACAGTGCTTTCATGCACCTGGTGTGATTCTTGTGTCTGTCCTGTGCGGGACCAGGAGTTGGACTCTGATGATCCTAGTGGGTCCCTTCCCACTTTTTCTTCCCAGTATATTCTATGATTCTATGATTTTCATGTAGAATTTTCTATTTTTGAAATCAGACCACCCACTGTGGTTCCTTCCAACCTTACTGGTTCTGTGATTCTGTGATACTTTTCAAGTTGGGAGTCAGCTAGGTAATGTAGTCTAGAAGTGTTTTTTATGAAAAAATGTGATTTCAAAACTGCAGATTTCAATCACAGTTTATATTTCTGTCAAGCCAGCAATGATGTTTTCTACCAATTTCGTGAGGATATCTTACAGACAGGGAGGGATCACATGACAATAGAAAGAATGACTGACAAAGAAATCTTAGGCATGGAAGTTGACCAAAGGCCTGACACGGTATCATAGAGGACTGAAATATGAAGTAAGAAGACATTTCAACCAGCTCACAAAACCAACTTAGAATGTACCTACAGTTTTCAGTGTATCCACAAAAGCCATTTTATTTCAAGTGTTAAATGCAGTTCATGTTAATGATTCAAAGGAAAATGAATACCTAAAAGGAAAAAAACCCCAAACCACCCATCTTGTCAATAAGGATACTGCCAAGTAATATGAAGACTTTTTTAGGCTTGTTTTATCAAGCGACATAATTTATATCAACTTTGAAAGTTCATAAAAGTCAGACGGTTTTGTTTGTTTCATCTTAGACGTTTTTGGTGTCTTTTTTTCCCCAGGGTGCTTCTGTTGGCCGGTACATATCTAACAGTGGCACACAAATAAACTGGGGAAACTATAATGACAAGTCTCATTTGTATGCAGAGTGATAATATAAAGTCTATTTAAAGGCTTCAGTTGGACTTATGTGATTCATAGACTTTGTTCTTAGCTTTTGCCACAGGGATGAATTACAGCCATACTGCAAATTTGATTGTTCACAGAGAGCATGTGGGAGGAAAGCTGTGTAGCTAGAGGCTCAGAGTGCACCTTACTGAGACAAAACAGAAACAAAATAACAAAACCACAAATAAAATATAAAATTATCAAAAACAGAAAACATATGGAATGGGAAGGGAATATTGGGGACACTGAGGTAAAAGAAACTGCATACTAATGCATTAGATGGCAATTAATTTTTTAAAATAAAATGTTTCTCAGCAGGTTACTGTTTTACACCATTCATAGAAACCAAGAAATTATTGTAAGGAAACTGCAATAAAGAATTCTCTCATTTAAATAAAAATTAAGATAAACTGCTTTAAGGAAACTGTTATTTTCATTGAAGGAGACAAAGGTGGGTTCAGCAATTCAGGACACAGAAAGCAAAAATAGTTATGAAGATTACTTTTTAAGTCAAAGATAAAGGTCATACCGATTATTAATTTCAGAAAAGAAAAGATAAAATAGGATTCAAACTTTATTAATTTCATCCAAAGCAGATGAAGTGGAATCTATGAGTCATTAACTTCAATAAGGAAACTCAGTATAGATAATATTTATATAATTTTTTAACTTAAGGCATAAAATAAATTTTAAAAAGTCACTAATTATTAACTGAATCCAAGGCAAGATTATATCATAAGATACACTTTGGAGCCCATTTTGGAATGCATTTGGATTAAACAAGGTTAATGAGGAAAACATGAGTTTACATTTTGTTTTAGCAGAGTGGTGGGAAAAGCCTAGTAAATATGGAGCAGGGGAGCATCTATCCATGAAGTCAGCACAGTCCAACAGTGGTCTGTTTCCGCATGATTTCAAGCATCTTCTCAACTGTGTTGCTTACATAGAAAGAAAGCATGTATTACTGTGGCATAGAGATCTTTCCTCAAAGAGAGAAAATTCACTGACCCAACAATATATATGGGATTGTACAAAATTTTTGTGTCTAAGAAAAATATGCTTTATGCAAACAAAAAAGTTAGTTCATAAAACTAATTACAAGCAAGAGGAACACAATAGAATTAATATTAAGATAGTGGATTGTATAATTTCGTAGAACCAAACAAAGTGTTAGAAATTTGCAACTGCAGGGAGATATTGTGCTAATAGGTACTGATGTACAAAAACAATTTCTTGACATGGCTTTCAGAAATAAGCAACATGAGAGAAAAACTTACGGCAAAGGTCTAGCACAGGATGCAACTTCTGTGTTGTCACATTGGTATTTCTCAAAGATGTTTCTTCTGAGAACATTGAACTTTACTTGTATGCAGAATGCATCAACAAACACTGTTCTATATGTCCCAATGTCTACTTCAGCGAATAAAAATGTATATTCATATTTGTATCACAAAAAATTAAATCTCAGCCTCATGATTGAAAAGTAAATATATTAGGGGAAGTGGCACCTCAGAAAGCACATGTACTCTCACAATCCTGCTGATTAAAATAACTCTATACTTTTGGTTTTCCTCCCTTGGTGTATCTTAGGTAATATTGAGACAATAAAACCTTTTATTGATTACCATTCTTCCTGTGCTTCATCTACAAGTTCAAGATCTATATGCAATTTGCACTGACACTCCCTAGAATTACAATGACTGGGATGATTTTAGTTCACAGTTTAGTTTTTTAGAGAAGAGAAGTAAAACTTACATTCCTTGCAAAGCTGGGTTTTTTTAGCTGCTTTTAAGTTATTTGGTGTGTAGGCTAGAAGCACATAAAATAACAGACAGTATAAAAGTGCACTGATGTTCACCTCTTTCCTTCCCTCTGCCAGTCCACCAAATGATTCATTCTGTTGACTAATAATATTACCTTTTCAATAAATTTGAAAAACAATGCTGAAGATGTACTTTCCTAGTGCAAGTCTTTATAGCAACTATAGTTCACAGTCCTATTGTTTCTTAAGGCCTGGTTTCCCTGGACTATTTTTCCAACAGTATTTCTTATTTTTAGAACATCAGACAAAATCTGGCATTCCTAGAAATAAGATTAAGGGTCACTTTGTCAAGGTTCATCATGTAATGACCTTGTTTCATTCTGTGTTTGGAATGGATCATGAGTGGAAAACATGTATTGGGGTATGTATTGTGGAGGGAACAAGATCTCTGCTTACATTGTAAGGATGAACTAAAGGAGATACATGCTTATTTTAGGAAGTAGTATCTAAGAAACTATCATCCTAAGTTACATTGAAAAGATGCTATTTCACCACAGTAAACAGCCTTCAAATCAATTGCCAAAACATGCAGTGTCATTTGAGCTGGTGGCTGCATGGTGTGACCCCAGCTGGCAACTAAGCCCCACACAGCCTCTTGCTCATTCCACCAGCAGGATGGGGGAGAGACTCAGAAGAGTAAAAGTGAGAAAATTCATGGGTTAAGATAAGACGCTTTAATAGGCAAAGCAAAAGTCACATACACAAGCAAAGAAAAATAAGGAATTCACTCACTACTTCCCATGGGCAGGCAGGTGTCCAACCACCTCCAGGAAAGTAGGACTCCATATGGTGATGTGGAAAGACGAATGCCATCACTCCAAACGTCTCCCACCTTCTTCCTTCTTCCCCCAGCATTATATGTTGAACATGATGCCGTATGGTAGGCGTATCCCTCTGATCAGCTAAAGCCAGCTGTCCCAGCTGTGTCCCCTCCCAACTTCTTGTGCACCACCACCACTGGTGGAGTGGGGTGAGAAGCAGAAAAGAGCTTGATGCTGTGAGCTGCTCAGCAATGACAAAATTATCTGCATACTATCAACACTGTTTTCAGCACAAATTGAAAACACAGCCCCATACTAGCTACTGGGAATAAAATTAACTACCCCAGCTCAAACCAGCACAGTGACCTGTAGTATGAGAGACATCTGCACTGGGATGATAGATAATGTGTAAGATGAGGTTTACGTTAGGGGAAGTTTAGGTTGGATAAAAAAGGTTCTTCACCCAGTGGGTAGTTGTGCACTAGAACAGGCTTTCAGGGAAGTGGTCACAGCACCAAGTCTGACAGAATTCAAGAAGTGTTTGGACAACACTCTGAGGCACATGGTGGAATTCTTGTGTCTGTCCTGTGCAGGGCCAGGAGTTGGACTCAATGATCCTTGTGTGTCCATTCCAACTCAGGATATTCCATGATTTTATGGTTTTATGATGAGTCAGATAGCTATCAAATAGCAAGGATCAAATATAGATACCTATATATAAACAGCTGAAATTTTCCCAATGATCTGAATAATCACTAAAGGAATTATTCAATTGTTTGAACATAGGAATGTTCTGCTATCTGTGGTGCTTTGGGTATCCTGCCTGGCCTTCAGACCTTGGACAAGGAGGGTTCAGTCCTCCTGTAAGTCCAGTGTTCACCTGTGATTTCTCAGAAAGGAGACTTCAGCTACATCGACATGTTGCTGCTTCAGATACCCTTGGCCATCTCGAATAACATTAAACAACTCTCATATTTATACAACTGTATCTGTCCATAGGTACCTAGTTTAAAGCAAGCTGAACTTTTTTCTAGGCTCCAGTGATTGCATTGATTAGCTCTGCCTTGATTATCAAGTCAGATAACATACCTAACTCACATGTAGATGCTTGAATTTGTGCGTGTTAATCGAAAACTGAATCCCATATATAGCAGAGCATTACCATTTTAAATCATACCAACAGATTTAAGCCAAGACAGATTTAATCTAGCAGGCTAATTGAAAATTCTCCCCAAAATTCAGCTGACTCTTTATCTTATGCAGAATGGTTTGACCAGCTTTAATTACTGCAACTATTCTAAAACCTAAGATGCTATCATTTTAATAGACTGTGCTTAATAAAGTAGTGGTTAGTGCTGTATCTTGTATATGGTATTCAATCTACATGAAACTGTATGTGTGCTTTTCTGAACATTAATTTTGAAGACATTAACCCTTTAAGAGTGCAAAAAAAATGCATCTGTGTTATAACATTCAAAACATTATCTGTGCTAGCAGATAATTACAATTTTGTCATCAAGTAATAGAATCATTGGGATTGGAAGGGACTTCAAAGATCACCTAGCCATGGGCAGGGGCATCTTTCAAAAGACCAGGCTGATCAAATTACCCAAGCTGACTTTGAACACTTCCAATGACTGGGAATCCACAACCTCTCTGAGCAACGTGTTTCAGTCTCTCACCACAGTCATAGTAAAGAATTTCTTTCTCACATGCAAACTAAATCTACCATCTTTTAGTTTAGTTATTTTTACTCTCCTATCACACTACTGTCCCCTGGAATTAGTTTTACTGAACAGTATTAAATGCTTCCATTAATATTTTTTGTTACTTGTATTAATAATATTTTTG